>NW_027505694.1:0-126028 GCF_021521415.1 Bidens hawaiensis | reverse complement strand
TTAATTCGTTATGCCACGTATTAAAATAAGGTTAACGAATCAGCTGACTCGTTATCTAAATCACTAACGAATCTGTTTGATTCGTAGATAGGGTAGCGTGTAAGGACCGTGTATAAAGGACAGGTGTGAAACGATTCGTCCTTCACTGTTCTTTCACCTTCCTTATACCTAAAGACACCCTATTCAAATTTTTTCTGATTTTCTCGACCTTCGAAATTTGAACTTTTGAGTATATCACTATGTTCGTAAGGTATAGATTTCACTTCTTTGTGTTTTTCGTCAAAAATGACACTGTGTTGATAGGCGAATTATGCAATTTTGTTATAGGGTTTTACGAGTTATTAAAACTCTGCTTAATCGACATCATACTGTGTTATTATATTTTATTTTGGTTTCATTATGGTCGGAATGTGATTCCGAGACTCTTGGTGGACTCTAATCAGTGTTTGATTATTGTTTGCCGGGTCAATTGATTGTTTTGTGGTGTTCGGTTAAAACCCTTAATAATCTAACTTATATCATACTGTTGGTACTCTTAATTAACACCATTTGCTTTGTTTCGTGATTCCGAGTTCGTTACGAATGTCGTTTTGGTGATTCAACGATAATTATGGAATACTCAAACCTGGATTCAGCATGTTGACTCTCCGTGTTCTTGTGTAATTTTGGCTTTGACCAGGATTGTCAAAGATCAAGTCATTATAGACCATTCGTTAACTTTAGCGAATTGGAACTTTTTAGAGTCCAATTCGTTAAAGACTCACATGAACTGGATTAGCGAACCATTTATTTAACGAATCAGATGTGGATTTGTCAAATCTTAATGAACTAGAAGTTTAGTTCGTTCCTTTTAATAGTAATTCGCTAAGTCTATTTCGTTAATTTCTTTACTTGATAGCGAATCAGTCGATTCGTTATACTTGTGTAACGAATCAGACAATGATTAACGAATGACATTTTAAACTTAATTATTTAATTAATGTAAATTAATATAATATTCCAAGATCTAGCCGCTAATACGATACATCAATACGAAACCGATACATTAAATATAGACTTTACTTATAAATGCTAATTGTATATTACATCTTCTCATTACTTATAACCGTTTATATTTATTTAGTGAAATGGCCGATCAAATGGATCAAGATCCACCCGTTGCTCGTCAAGAACAAGAACAACCCAAAGCCCAAGAACAACCTTAGGAACAAGAAGAAGTCACATTGCTATCCTTTGACAAGAAGCACAACATCTGTGCTTATGTTGATTCAGACGTTGCTGATGAAGCTCTGTTTGGGGCTATGTTAGCGTTTCTACGTCGTTTGGTGATACATTATGCTATAACTGCCAGACCTACGGTTTATCTGAGTATTATTAGGCAGTTCTGGAATACTGTTGAGTTCGTTGACACCGAGAATCACATTCGAGCAACAATCAATCAAACTCCTATAACTGTGGATGTTGATGTGGTTAGAAGGGTGCTTCGGTTTGGGGACAATGATGATAACCCAAGTGAGTTTGATAAAAGGTTAATCAAGGGTTTGTTCTCACAAGTATTTTATGGTAGAAATATTGAAGATTCTATGTTTAACAAGAACGGACTGTGCCCACCTTACAAGTATCTTTTACACGTACTGATTCATTGCATGGGTGGTCAAAAAGGTGGATTTGATGAGTGCCGTATAAGTTTGAAATCGGCATTTGTGGCTCTTATTCTCAATAAACATTTCAACTACTCAGAAATGGTTTTCGATCATCTGAAAGAACAAGTTCAGCAGACGGCTCAGAAGAAGAAGTTCTTGATGTATCCCCGATTTCTACAGTTGATATTTCAAGGCCTTATCCCAAACTTGGTGATTGATCGAACGTTAGTGGACGATGTCCTTGATCTAGAACACATGAAGGATGACAGGGTGCATAGAATGACGATTTATCGTAAGGAGAGGCCACGGGACAAACTGATGATTGGTCATATCATTAACCTTGATTATGTATGTCCTCCCGAGGATAGCTGGATCCATGATGACTCAAATTCCGAGCGTGAGGAAGGAGAAGGTGGGAACGATGGTGATGATGGAGATGATGGTGGAAATGGAGGAGATGGAGATGGTGGAAACGGTGGTAATGGTGATGCAGCTCTTCGAGAAAAACAAGCTGCTGTCGAAGCTGCGTTAGCTGCTACCATTGCAGCTCAACGTGAAAGGAAACGAAAGGTTAAAGCACCAGCAAAGAGACGAGTATCAGCTAGAGCTGGAGTATCTTTTGGTGTGCAACCATCTCGTCCTGCAATTCCTCAACGCCCGGCAGTGCCAATTACTACTAGCACTCCAGAGATGACTTTGACGACGACGATGGTACCTCACGAGCAGTTGGGTATGATTCCACAATCGGCCTTAACTGAAATACCATTTTCGTCTGCTACACTTTCTATTGTTCCTCCAACACCGTCTGTGAGGCCTCCTCCACCTAGTTATGTCTCATTTATAAGAATTACAAGGCCTCGAGGACCAATTCAACCAGTTCATCCATCGTTGTATGCTATGCCACCAAACCGTCAGACAGACATGCTTTTGAATCTTCTTCATTTGTATGAAAACCAATTGGCTGCTTATCGTATGAATCAAGAACGCTTGATGGAGAAACAGAAGAAGCTAATCAGTTATGTTTCTTTCTGTCAAAAAGAAACAAAAGCCCTACGTGAGATTGTTGAGTCTCAGGGGGTGAAGCTTAAAGAACAAGATGATCTGATCCTGCAATTGACTAGCAAAGATGATGCTTTAAAGAAGATCAAGAATGATGAGGAACATCAATGCTAGAGTGGTAGCTATTGTTGTAGGAGAATTCGATGAACAGAAGATGAGAATCCCAATTCCCACCGAAATCAAGAACACATGCTCGTAGCATATCCTCGAGTGTTTGGATTGTACGTTCGGATTGACCGTCCGTTTGAGGATGATAAGCGGTGCTAAGATCGAGACGTGTTCCCAAAGCTTCTTGAAGTGAACGCCAAAAATGAGAGGTAAAACGGGCATCGCGGTCAGAGATGATAGACAATGGAAAACCGTGTCGGCACACGATTTCCCGAACATAGATTTGAGCAAGCTGCTCGACAGAATACTTCTCGCGGATCGGAATGAAATGAGCAGATTTGGTTAATCAATCGATGATCACCCAAATGCTATCGTTGCCTTTTTGGGTTTTGGGTAATTTGGTGATAAAGTCCATAGCAATGTCTTCCCATTTTCAAACGGGAATCGGTGGTTGCTCGAGTAGACCAAAAGGTCTTTGATGTTCGGCTTTGACTTTCGAGCAAGTAAGACATTTAGATACAAACAACGCTACGTCCTTTTTCATACCCGGCCACCAAAAGGTAGCACGAAGATCGAAGTACATCTTATCCGCACCGGGATGAACGGAATAGTGCGAATTATGAGCTTCGTCGAGAATACAAGTACGAAGGTCATCGCGATCGGGAACCCACAAACGATTGAGAAAATACAAAAGACCATCGGGTTTGGTTTCGAGTTGAAGTTCGGCTCCACATGACATTTCGTCATACATGTTACCTTCTTCAACGGAGGTGCGTTGAGCTTGAAAGATACGAATTTGAAGATCGGTTTGAACAATGACGCTTAGAAGCAGAACGGATTTAATATTAACCTTTCGACTTAGGGCGTCGGCGACAACATTCGCTTTACCGGGGTGGTAGCGAATCTCGCAGTCGTAATCACTAAGTAATTCGTCCCATCGTCGTTGTCTCATGTTGAGATCTTTTTGGTCAAAAATGTGTTGAAGGCTTTTATGATCGGTAAAAACCACACATTTTGTTCCATAAAGGTAATGTCTCCATATTTTGAGAGCGAAAACGACGGCACCAAGTTCGAGATCGTGAGTCGTATAGTTCTTCTCGTTGACCTTAAGTTGCCTTGATGCGTATGCGATGACTTGACCTCGTTGCATGAGAACACAACCAAGTCCTTGATGGGATGCATCACAAAATACAACAAAATCGTCGTTTCCATCGGGAAGAGTTAGAATAGGAGCATTGCAAAGCATGTCCTTGAGAGTACAAAAGGCTTCCTCTTGCTTCGAACCCCAATCGAAGGGTTGTCCCTTATGGGTGAGAGAGGTAAGAGGCAAAGAGATCTTGGAAAAATTCCGAATGAAACGCCGATAATATCCGGCCAAACCGAGGAAGGATCGAATTTCCGTGGGAGTCGTTGGAGTTTTCCAATCCGTAACAGCCTCAATTTTAGCGGGATCAACATGAATACCTTTGTCGTTTACGATATGTCCCAAAAATTAAACTTCCTCGAGCCAAAATTCACATTTGGAGAATTTGGCATAGAGTTGTTCGTTTCTAAGGAGCTCGAGAATGGAACGCAAATGATGTTCATGTTCGGCTTTGGATTTAGAGAAGATAAGGATGTCATCAATAAAGACAATAACGAATTTATCAAGGAATGGTTTACAAACGCGGTTCATGAGGTGTTCGCGGGTGCATTTGTTAACCCGAAGGGCATAACCAAAAATTTGAAATGTCCATATCGAGTACGGAAAGCGGTTTTTGGAATGTCTTCTTCGCGAACACGCAATTGATGATAACCCGATCGAAGATCAATTTTGGAGAAACAAGTTGCACCTTGAAGTTGGTCGAATAAGTCGTCGATACGTGGCAATGGATAACGATTTTTAATAGTAAGTTTGTTGAGTTCTCGATAATCGATGCACATACGAAACGAACCATCCTTTTTTTTCACGAAGAGAACAGGAGCGCCCCAAGGAGAAGAGCTTGGACGGAAAGTTCTTCGAGTTGGTTTGATAGTTTTTGCATTTCCGACGGGGCTAGACGATAAGGAGCCTTGGCCACGGGCATCGCGCCGGGCACAAGATCGATTTGGAATTCAATCGGACGAACAGGAGGAAGACCGGTAACATCATCGGGAAAGACATCAAGGAAATCACGAACAATAGGAATATCTTGGATCTTCCTTTCCTTTTTGTCTTTTGTCACCGAGAGAGCTAAAAACGGAACGTACTTTTGGCGTAAGTACTTTTGCGATTGAGCACACGACATAAGATTTTGCCTTCGAGACGTTGTGTTTCCTAAGACCTTAAGAACCTTGCCGTTGACAAGCGGAATGCGAATGAATTTATCAAAACAAACGACTTCGGCATGGTGCAAAGACAACCAATCCATGCCTACTATGACATCGAAGCTACCCATTTGCATCGGGATGAGATCGATGGAGAATTTATGCTTAGAAAGAATAAGAGAGCAATCGCGGACGACGGAATTGATGGTAATAGAATTTCCATTGGCGACTTCAACAGAGAACGGTCGGGAAAGCTTAGTTCGAGGCATCGCAAGTTTCGACTCAAATTTCAAAGAAATAAAACTTCTATCGGCACCGGTATCAAATAAAATAGAAGCCAAATGATAGTTCACCAAAAACATACCGTTCACAACATCGTTTGCCACTTGAGCTTGATTTGCATTCATCATAAACGCCCGCCCTTGATTACCATGGTTGACTTGATGTGCTTGTTGTGGAGGTGGAGGTGGTGCTTGGATTGTTTGGATGGGTTGGATGAGTGGTGCATTGAGTTGGGGAATTTGGGGTTGGTAAGTTTGAACTTGGTAAGCTTGTGTTTGGTAGTATGGTATGGTTACGGTTTGAGCTTGGTTGGCAAAAGCTAAACGTGGGCAATTTTGGCGGAAATGGTTGGGATCACCACAATTAAAGCAAGCTCGGGGTTGTTGGGGTTGGTTTGATGGGTATGGTGCATAGCGGTTTTGGGCATTTTTGGGAAAGTTTCTTGGTTGGGTTGGTGGGTTAGGTTGGTTGGGTTGGTTTCGTTGGGTGGATCGACATGTGTTGGAGAAGTGACCAAATCGGTTACAAATTGTACAATGGCGACACGGCGAGTTCGTTGGGTGGTGAAGTTGGCAAGTGTTACATAGTGGGGAGTTACCAATATAAGGTTTTCGGTTTTGGGGAAAAGTTTGGGCTTGTTGTGGTGGTTGAGGTTGGGTGACGGCAAAGTTTCGGTAATTAGTCTTGGGTTTCTTCTTGTTGTTGTTGTTGTGTCGGGAGGAGTTGGAGTAGTTTATAGCTTGTGGTGCGGGTTCAATCTTGGCTTGGGGAGCAGGCTCGGTTTTGGCTTTCTCGATTGTTTTCTTGAGGGTTAAGGTACCCTCCTTCACGTGATTTTCCGATAGCCAACCGGCTAACATGATGGCTTCCTCAAGGTTCGCGGGTTTGCTACTCATGACTGAGTCCCAGATTTTCATCGGTAAACCCCCAATATATTTGTCAATTTCACGTTCGGTTGGGGTGACCAAGTGAGGTACAAGAACGCTTAGCTCGTGGAAACGGAGCGAGTAAGCGGCGTTATCACCACCTTCTTGTTTTAGGTCCCAAAATTCTACCTCAAGCTTTTGGAGCTCGTGTTTAGGACAGAATTTCTTCTTCATCAGTGCCTTGAGCTCGGCCCATGGAAGAGCCATGGCCACATCCGTACCTTGGAGGTGCATGACACTACCCCACCATGTTAGGGCGGTTCCCCTAAACATGCTTGAAGCGAAGTATGTCTTTTTCGCTTCGGGGCATTCGCTGTGTAAAAACACATTCTCCACATATTCGAACCACTGCAACAACGTAGTCGCACAGTTGGTTCCATAGAATTCGGACGGGTTGGCACTAGTAAATTGTTTAAGCAGGTAGGATGCGGGTTTGGGCTCAATAGGTGCAACAACGGGTGCGGGTTGGTTTGCTTGTATTTGGGTTATTAGTTCGGGAATCACAACGGCCATTTGCTTGGCGATGATGGCGGCCATACGTCGAGTGGAGTTCTTGCGCGGTTGGCGTCTTAGCGGAGGCATGCTAAAAAATTATAAAGAAAATGGGATAAGTTTTTGGGTAAAAAGGAAATGAATATAAAGGTGTATAAAATAAAATAAGATTTCAATTTTTGATTTGTGAATCCTAGAGTTAGTATGGAGAAGATGTTAGTGTTAGATAAAATATAAAACTTTGTTTATAAATAACAAAACCGAAAACAATAGTAAATGGTTTTTTTTTTTAGAATTTAAAGCTTAAAAATTTGAGATTTTGAGATTTATAGAGTTGGAAAAATCGTGCATGAACCACCATGACTTGATATTCTAACACTAAAAAGTTTTATAAAACAACATATTGGAGTCTAAACATGTGTACGAACCACCGAAACTTTTTCATGTTTTCGACTCAAATAACGATAATAACAAAATAAATCGAGATACAACGTCATGTCAAAACACTAGTCCACAAAATCACCGTAGTTCTATTGTTTTAACACCGAAAATTAGGATGGCGACCGGAACGCTCGCATTCGACTACTTAAAGCATTGACATTTATAAACACGATTTATGGCCTAGAAAACGAGCATTATAACTCAACCATCCCAGGTAAGTAAATCACCTTCGATTCTTGGAATCTTTTTGTCAAATGGTCATTTTATTATTTCTCGTTTCCTATGATGGCTACAAACCCGAAATAAACGCAACCTTTAAGGGATTTGAAACAACGGGATCCAAGTTAATCTTGTAATCCATAAAACACAATGAAAATCTACTTTTTGCGTTTTAAGGTAAGGATACCTTGGAAATACTATGAAAGTGTATGTATGTGATCATTTAGGATATTGGTGAATTTTAAACAAGTTAATAAATAAACATGCGATATGAACAATTAGATAGAGTAAACACGTATGAACACACGTATATGACCCTAAGCATAACAATTCTAGGTCGTTACGTCTAACCACCTATCTTAATTGTCATGGCTCTGATACCAATCTGTCACACCCCGACCAAAGGCGGCGGAACATGCCGGGGTGCAACGATTGCTCAAAAGCGCATGACACTATTTAAAGCGACAATATTTAACAAACTCATTTCATTTCACATCATCGAAAATGTCACATAACCAAATATTCATAACTCAAATACAACAAAATATAACAAAATATAGCAAATCAAATATTGTTCAGTTTTGCTAATATCCTAACGGTATTTGTGACGTTTTCTTCACCGAACTCCATAATCAACCTAGATGCAAACCTGTAACATTTCATAAAATAAAGTTTATCAACACAAAGGTTGGTGAGCAATTCATAAGTTTGAACAATAGATATATAGTATGAAAAGCCACAAAACTAGTATACAAAACCATAAATAATAGCTATAAACTTGGATAAATAGTTATCGCTAACAAGTTAGCGACACCCAACTATAAGGGGTTGCCAAATAGTTTAGGATTTTATAGTTATCGTTAATTGCATTACGTTAACGACACCTTGCCATGAGGGGTTGCCAAATGGTCTAGGATTTATAGTTCCACCATCCAAAAGCGATAAACACATAGTCAAATAAGCATAGAACACCAAATCGAGCAATTATTCAAGTAAGGTATACAACAACGTTTGTGGTTTAAGACCCAAGTATAAAACATTTAGTTTAGATAAGTTGAAATGTCACCCCCAAAATAAAAGATAGAAAACGGGGTATGAAGTTACTCACATTCAAGTAATAAACTTGAAAGATTGATTATTTGGAGATTTGCCGGAACGACGAGTTTAACGTATGAAGCCTAAATAAAAGAAAGTCTTGGATTTAGAAAGGTTGTCTTGAAGATCTTTAAATAAAATAATTGTTGCAAAAACTAATCAATTAAAGTTCAAGGTTTAAAATGTAACTATTTAAGAATTTATAATAATAACCCTTTTAAAAAATGTAAGTTTTCTCAAAACCGGGTTAAAGTATCTAACCTTAATATTTACTTAACCAATGTTAAGTAATAAGGTGGGGAAAATGCTAAAATGCAAGTTCCATTAGGCTAAAGATACTAAAACGGGTTTTTAACGAGTGTTCGGGTTGTCGGTTGGGGTCTTGACAAATGGTCAAACCCAAAGTCAACTTTCCAAAATATTAATTGTTATGAGATAACTCATTAAAACATACTAACACTTAACCAAGTATGTAGATCTATTGTTTAGAACTAACAACGCACGTTAAGCGAGTGTTCGGTTTTGTCGGTCCAAGCTATGTTATGAGATCAAGTTGGATCCAACTATTCCAAGTACTTAAGAAAATAATTAAAATCAGTTTGTAAACTATTTTTTTAAAGAAATATACAAGTCTTGATAACTAAAAACACACTTGTGTGTCTTAAGCGAGTAAAAGTCGGTATAGTTCGGTCTCCATCTCACAAATAGTTCATAGATGGTTTCTACATGCCCAAATATCATAGAACTTGTATATTGGTTTATAAATGAAGAAAAATTAAATTTTACAACAAAAAAAGTTAACTACAAGTCTTTTAAGCAAAAGTTTCGGTTTAGTTCGGTTTCCATCTCCCAACGAGTTCATAGATGGATTCCATATGCTTAATATCAAAGAACTTGTAAAAATGATTTTTGAAACTCAAATCTAGCAATAAACATGTTTAAACAACTATTTTAACAAAACTAGTAAACAAAAGTTCGGTTTCCGGTTTGGACTAGTTTCGGTTAAACCGAGGTTAGTCTTATACAAACCCACACCATAGAACTTGTAAATAAGATGAACAAACTAAAGGGTTAGAAGTTAGTCATAAGTGATATGTATAATAAGTTATGTGTGTGTAAATATATATCAAGAACACGAAGTCCTCTATGAAGCCTTGCCTTATGACATTCGAAACTTAACCAACCAAAGTCGGTGAAGTAACAAATAAAGGAAACAAGGGGTGTGTATTATATATATGTTGTACCACCATATTCAAGAGTTAGTAATGTTAGATGAACAAGTTAGAATGAAAGACTATAGTTAGTTTGACTTGAGAAGTCAAAACTTCAAGAATACATAAGAAATAACAACCTTGAATCTATGGAGTTTGAGAGAGTTTTTGGAGATGTAGCAAGAGTAAAATGAAGAAGATGGGTGTGTATATATAGGGAAGGAGTGAAGGGTTGGGTATAAAGATTCTTTTATGGTTTGCATAAAAATGGGTATGTTTAAATGGTCAAACAATTCATAATATAAAAAAAAATATATTTTATATATTTTATATATTTTAAATGACAAGATCCAATATTTTATATATTTGAAATGTTCGGGTTACAAACGGGTCGGGTTTACATAACAAAAGTGACCCGAAATTGACGAATGTCACAGCTTGGGTCAAAGCAAACCAAGTGACTTCTTTCAAGACCATATCCAAGGTTCATGGTGATATTGTCTCTTGGCTATATGACTCTGATCTTAAGGTATGTATCGTGAAATGGGAGAAGGGAATCCAATACTACGAGAAGATAATGGACGTTCTTACCCTACCGCGTTGGGATGTTCGTACCCTCGCGTGTCGTCCATTTATCAATCGTGGTGGCGACCGGACAGCTGAGTGGTTTCATCAACACTTGTTGTTCGAGGTCAATCATGATTTCAAATTTTTCAAGCCCCAAGTCCCCACACGTAAACGTATTGATGAAATTGATCCAAGGACGGGCTGGAAGAAGCTTGTTCTTAAGGTAAAGCCGCCAAGGACGATGAAACGTGTGCCGGTGAAGACGATGCACCAACATATACACCTATCGATTGACCGTTGGTACTATGACAATCATACTAGCGAGGCCGTCATTGTGTTGGGTAAAGGTTTGAGGACTGAAATTATTAAGATTATCGACCCGATGTGGTTGGTTAATTTAACCGAGACCGACAATGATGTGCTACACAATAACAAGATTCTGATTGAGCGCAATGAAGATTATGACCTGGCTATGCAATTTCAACGCGTTGTGCGTGTTTGTTATGAAAACGGAATTCATAGTTGCAGAGACTGGCAGTCCAAGCGCTTCAAATAATTTAAAGACAAAGAGCTCAAGACGAGGGGGTGTCTGTTAGTGCACGGTTTTGCGTCTCGAGTCTTTGTATTTATCTTTAACGTATTTGTCGTTTTGATTAATGTAATAAAATATTAAAGTATTAAGTTAGTTCCTTAAATGTAACGTCTAGTTCGCTAAGGATGTTTAGCGAACTAAGACTTAAGTTAGTTTCCTCCTAATTCGTTAAGGATGTTTAACGAATCAGGATATGTTTCGTTAAGTTATTTATCTGATTATGTATGTAACGAAGTAGTGTCTAGTTCGCTAGGGAATGTTAGCGAACTAGACCTATCTTCTATTTATAGTGAACTCTGTTCACAATTTATATAAGTTTTTGAAAGTTAATTAACGAAACCCTGTCCGAATCTCTCTCTTGATCTTCATCTTAATATTATATATACACATACATACAATTAACACACATACATATAAAGTATTATATACAATCAAGAGTAATCATGAGCTAGATCCATGTTAGATTAATTATATCTCAGATCTGTGATCTGTATTAGTTCAACGAGTTCAAACAGTCGTTCGAGTCATGCAAAAGCTCAATTAAACTAAATAGTTATAATAAGTATGGTATCGTATCCACGAGGAGCATGTGGTCAGTATTACGTTTTTTGTTTTATTATTTATTCTATTATTAATCTAAGTGGGCAAATGATGTCAAACGATATATTTGAAGATTGCTTTTAAAAACAATATAATGAAAACACAACCTCCTCCGGGTTTCAGGTTATAGGTTTCACATTAATATAATATAATTTAAATTAGTGACCATAAGACGATAGTGGAGACCAATAAAAACCAATTTTTCTAATTAATATAATATAATTTAAATTTTAATGACTTAATAATAAAGATCATAATTTTTGGAACTACCAAAAATTACACTCGGTGAATGACCACCGTAATTATAGACAATTCCTAAAATATTATAATTCAAGTCAAATTAAGGATTCGAGTACAGTTATAAATTTATATACATTTCGTAACCAACAGGCGTTGACTATTATTGATAATTAGAAATAAAAAAGTCAAAAATCAATCATCATAGTAAACATATAAGAATCATAGTTAATTAAACAATATATTTTACGAAAAAATAAGGATCTTTCTTAATCAACTATATGAAATATCTTACTAATATGAAATAACCAATAAGGTTAATGTTAAAATTGATTCGATTAAAACTAAAATCAAATTTCAGGATAGAAATTTGAAAAAATGAAAAATTAACATACTGAACGATTGAAGATAGAGATTACTGGGGTTTATCAAGAATTGAAGATAGAGACGCTTGGGTCTATCAACGATTGAACATTGAACGATTGAATATGTATCGTGCAATGAATTTGAGGGTAATTTGAGTAATTATTAAAGGGGTTTCTCCATTGATTACGGCTGGAACAAAGAACCTTGTAAACAATGGAGAAGAAGATCATTGTTGGAGGGATTCAGTTGGGCGGCATACACCAATTAGGGTTTAGGAGTTGAACACTAAGAAAGAATAGATTAAAATGGTAATTGGTTATAAGAAATCGGGCTATAATATATAAACGGGTAGGGTGTAATAAGCTGGTCGCGTGTGTTGGATAATTTATTCTTTAAATTTTAATGGAAAATATGTGAAAAAAAAGAAGGAAAGTTGATGACATGGATGTATAGGTGGACACCCTAGTTGAATGACATGCGGAACATTGTATTGCTTTAATAGTATTGTAAGATGTAATAGTATCATGTGTAGGCACGTAACATAATACAATACGCAACAAGTGTAGCATGTAAGGTTCACATATTAACACATAGCGCATATCTTATTATATTTTCCATAACTTTTTATTTTTATTAGACCACCAACGTACGTAGATAGACTCGTGTGTGATCATGTGACATGCATTTGCATGCCATAACTTAGTTAACGGAGATAATGAATCTTAGTTAACAGTAAACAACCTGAAATTTGACAGTTATCACAGTACAAATATTCGATTTTAATGTAATTATTTTGATGAGGTCACCTACTGATATAAGGGATATTGTGAGTAAAAGAATATCAAACTCTAGTATTTAGTCTATCAGGAATATATAAAAGATATGTTTCTTGGTCAAGTTGCATTAAGCTCGATTTGACTCGATACAAATGAGTGTAAATTTGACATGGCAACTTAACTTTGACACGGGTAGGATCTAACACTTGCGTTTGGTTTAAATTGATTTAGGTCAGGTTCAGGTCAAGTTTACGAGTTCACGGGTTGATATGGTTAACTCATTTACTTCGTTTTTAATGTGCAACTTAAACTGATTTCTTGTAAAAAATTAAAACGAAAAAACGAGAGCCAAATTATGTACTTTAAACGTAAAAGTTACACATATTCTGATTTTAATTTTTTTACTTTAGACTATCAAGATGCAAAATTAAAATTAGTATAAATTTCATGTCGAATGCGTCACGTTAGTCATATTCGTGCTCCTGTGCCCACACGATTTTAAATTCATGTAAATCTTGTGTTTGGGTCGCGTTCGACCTACAAACCTGCGAACATGACCCGTTTAGCACCCTAGTAACATATCAGACCCACCCTTAACATCGTTTTGGACCATCAATTCGAACATCGAACAGCCAGGTCAACAAATCAACTGTTTAAAAATCAAATAAATCTATAAACTCCAATACTGAATAAAACAAATCCTGTTACAACTTATAAGATTGGAAGAATGATTAAATCTTACATAAATTATTTACATAATCCCAAATCTCTATATAATGAACCATTCGTAACACACTCAACTCACACGTGAAGATGTTCACGCGCGCTTCAATTATTCAAGTTGACCAACCAAAACCTTCTCTTCCGGCTTTGAAAACAACCGAACGGGAGTGTCATTGGTCTCAATGAAATCCTTAATCAAGTTTGCGACAGTTTCGGGCTTCTCAACGTGAGGGATATGGCCACATTTTGGTATTTGGCGAATTATTGCGTTCGGAAGCTCGCAATGTAATCGCTGCATAATAATATTATTGTTACACGTGGTTTTAGATGTTGGGTAATATTTAGCAGCTGGTATGATATAAAGGTACTAACCACTGCTAGCTTGCTGTCGATTATTTGATCATCTTCACCCCATATTATGAGTGTTCTCTTCTGAATCTGGTTCACCATCATAATATATTGGATTAGTTTCACTGTTTATAATGTGTGCATGAAACCAAAATAACTGTACCGTAACCAACAAATCCGTGTAACCAAACCCATCTAATACTGACACTTTGGTTTTATGTTTTTTCGCTGATTTTTCGGTTCGGTTTAGGGAATTGTTATCAACCAAGAACCTAAACCAAACTGAAAAAAAAAGACTTTTAAGTAGTTTATAAAATAATTAAATAATGTAAAATCAGGGTCAAACGTGTAATAATCAATTGACAATTTTTAATTAAGAAAAAAAATGTAGGCTGAAGTTTTAGGACAAATTCATTATTTTGGGCCATTTTTTCGTCCAAAAAATTTCAAGCCCAAACGACAAAACCAAAACTGAACTCATTGTAAAAAACAAAAATATCGAAACCAAACACTTTTCAAAATACCTAAAAAAAATTGGGAACCGAAACCGAACACTTTTCAAAAAACTTAAAAAATATCGAAACCGAATATTCGGTTTGGGTCCAAACCGACCCATGCACACCTGTAGTTTATATTAATGGGTTGTTTACATGGAGAAATATCAGGCCAAACGAATTAAATAAAAAAAACAACTTAAAAAGAAACAGGTAACTAAAAAACACCTTAAAAATAAACGGGTTGAAAGTCGCCCAAAAGTATACATTTACAAATAATAAAACATCCCAAATAATCTATTTACAAAAATATTATATTAAGTAATATGGTTTTTTAATCTCAGTTGACAAGTATTTACAGAAAAACTAAATAAATTGGAAAATGAGTGTTTTGAGTCAACCCATTTTGACCCATCATCTCTAGAATAAACAAAACGAACCTGACGAATCTGCGCAATTACATTGTACCCCCCACTGTTCATAAACTCAACCGTTGCTTCCTCCCACCAATCTAATATACAATGTAACCGTCCTATCTAGAACAGTTACAAACAGTTAAAAAAAGATGTCTGTCAGATTGGAACACTAAATGTCAAAAATTTTCAAATCTCAAAAAGAAAATTACGAACTTACACGAGTCCAATCTAAACACGTATTAAATGGCACGGAATGATACGTCAGAGAAGTTGCAAAAAGACGCAACGGGAAACTTTTTAACATGGATACCTGGTCAAATAAGACATAAAACAAAAATTATTTATATTTTTTAATATAGATAATGGTTCGACCCGAACACGAATTGCTAATTAAATGAGGCATGAAAACCCAAAACCTGATTATTTTTGTGTGACTTCTACCTTTATATTTGTAATAGTAGTACAAAGTTTATATTTTTAATTTTTATAATAACTCAAACACTTTGGAAATCAAGAGAAACAAAAGGGTGAGTTATATAATAAAGATAATGTATCACGTATTGACATACTCACACCAGCATATGCTACAAATTTTGGTAACCTAGAGAGGGTTCCCGTGCCTTCTGCATAAACGCTTGCATCGATTAATATTAGCTTATCAACCTGTAAAAACATCAAAACAAAACGAAACAAAAATGAAGTCGAGAAGAGTGTCACTTTATAAAGACGGTAATTTTGACCCGTTGACTTATGCATGGGTTGATTTAAATTATATTTTTATCTCTTAGCATCGTCAAATGGGTTGAAAGTTTCTAAAGTGTAAATTTTAATGCATAAAACTCGTAAACCATTCTAGGGCTGATAATATAAAAAACTAAAAACTAAAGTCCCTAATTCATATTGAAAAGTACATACTTATGAAAAAATATAAAATAATAACTATAATAACTGCTTATCCCTTAAAATAGCTAAAATTTGATGAAGTGATATTCAACTTTTTGAAAATATTATTTTTGACAAGTTTAGAGGCAATAAGTCAATAATATAAATATTTTTACACAAGTATGTGCATTCTAGATAAGTTTTAACTTTTAAGCACTTAAATGTAGCTAAATTGTGTGTAGGAATTTTCTCATAAAAAATAAGAAAGTATGTTTGTTTTCTTATGGTTTTAGCCCACCATCTATTCAATTAACTATACTATTGTTTAAATGATACAGCTTTTAAAATGACAGTTGACACACCAATTAATTAGAAAAAGAAACAAAAATACAATTGACAAAAAGTGTTTCGGGTCAACCCGGCCCGTTTTGACAAGTATCAAGAACTCACCCGTTACCCAACCCACCCATTTTTCCACCTCTACTGTACTTACTGCTTCTGGATAATTGAAAGCAAAGTCGATTGCAACCGCAGCTCCAAGACTCGCCCCAACTAGCACCATAGGCCTTCCAATGTAGGACTTCCAAAACTAAATAACAAAAAAAAAGATAGATACTAATAATAACAAACAAAAGCCACAACACGAAAACGACAAGCATGCACAAAGAGTTTGCAACATGATTTTACCTGATAAAGGTGATCCCGCTTAGATTCTACATTACATAGTGGAAGCTTTTCTGTTAAAAAAACATATAAAGAAAGGGATTAACCAACAAATTATATTATAATAATACAATCAAAATACACGATATATAAAGATGGAAAAAGATTCAAAAAACAACCTAGATCAGAGAAACCCCATCCGAGAATATCAATTGCCCATATCTCACATCCAGCCTGCTCAAGAAGCGGAAGTGTGTATCTCCATTCTAAACAAGAACTGAAGAATAATAGTTAAATCAATAGCTTAATTAAAAGTGTGACTTTTAACATGACCCGTTTAATAAAAGAAATATATGATATAAACTGCTATGGGTAAATAAGTCTAAAGTGCCTTCTAGAAGCCGAAAGAAATTAAATGTATGGTGCATTATAAATTAATAACAACGGTTCAATATATGATTTAGCATGAAATTGTTGTCAAAAGGGATTCATTGCAAATTTGTTGATAAGTCAAAATAAATATATATACAGTCAATGAATGTGTACCTGTCAAAGCCGTGAAGGAGAACAATCGGATTGGTTGCGTTTTGTATCATTGGTTTCACGCAACTACTCATAATGCAATTCTTTGAGACGGTAAGCTGTGAATTGGAAATTGATGTGCACTTTCACTTTAGTATATTCATGAATGAAAGGTGTAACGAATTTGTAATAGAAGTGTAAAACACATGATGCAATGATACAATTACTTGTTACTATGTATTGTAGTTAAAAGTTTTCTTTTTTTGTGTGCCAATGAAACATTTATACCAAAAATTTAGAGAAGCAACCCAGATTAAACGACACCAAGCATACTCAAAAACAAGCTAACAAAATGCACATAATCTCTTTTAGTATTCCAAATAAAAATGATTTGGGCATTTCCAAACTGCCATCTCACACCTAGGGGTGTAAACGAGCCAAGTTGCTCGTGAGCTACTCGAGATCGGTTCGCTAAAAGCTTGAACCAATCCGAGCTTAAACGAGCTCAAGTCTGTGCTTGTGCTTCTAGAGTTCATTTAACAAACAAGCTCTAGCCCAAGCTTCACTTTTCAAGCTCAACTAGGCTCGCGAGCCTAAACAAACCAAAATGCGTATATAACTTTTATTTGTAGCACTAATATATATTTACATAATAATTATTATATATTAAATTTTGATTAAAAAATAACTAAAAATATATATACCTAATAATTAACCATTCACTACTACGTGTCAAAACTGTGAGCTCAACCCGCTTTTTCATGCTTCTTTTATTTCACGATTCACCTCGTAAAATATAAATCTACGGCTTGCAAGATTAAAGAAAATTGATTTCAATTTGAATCATATTGAGTTTAAAAAGAGAATTGATTTCCATCTCACCGACCGACTTTCTCCTCAACAGATTGGTGTCTCTTTTGATTTTCAATATCGTTTCTTTATTACTAAAGGTACTTATACGTAATTTCAGTCATATCTTATCTCAAAATATCGATTTATAAATCCTAAATCTTCATTACTAACTATATTCATTTTCAATATTATTGCCTCATTCCACGTGCTTCTAACCTAGTTATGTTAGATATATAAATTATCCCTGCAATATTAGCCGGATAATACTGGGTGCGTTTGTTGGTCTGTTAATAAAAACGAGATGATTATATATGTATAAAATAACTAATAAATAATAAATGAGTTGAGCTCATGCTTGACAAACTATGTGCGATCTTGGAGCTTTAAAAATAGATCTTGAAACGGGCCGAGCTCGAGGCCTAGATCTCTCCTACCTTACACAAGCCAAGTTTGGGCTCGGCTCGTTTACACCCTACCCATCGCCACTATCTGTCATTCTGTCGAGACCACTACACCGCCATCTCCGAGTGCTATTACAACTAACCGCCATAAAAACAAATATAAAGGTGAACCTCTCTAACCCACCCTTGTTTTGACGCAAACTAATTTAACCTTTCTTGAAGCTACCCATTTTGTCGTTTTGGCAAGGTCCCCATGTTGCCTTGAACTCAACCCGATCCACCCATACCAACCAATATCGTCCACTTAGTCCGTAAAAAATAATTAAAATCGAGTAAGGCACCTGTTATTCACCAAACTTGCCTAGGGTTTTAGAGACACTTGACTCTAATACCAAAAGGAACTAGCAATTGGATTGTATATAACCGGTGCCTAATAAGGTTACATAGAGGCTCCCTAAAGCAAATGGTACAGAAACGGGTATTTCAGTACCAACTAACTATTTAAGGTTTCGAGGTTTCAGGACCGACTGGTATTTACCAAATTTTTGCCCAGGTGAACTAAGCATATAATAATGATAAATTTATAATACACTTGAATAACTGTTCCACTAGACAACAAAATTCAATATCAAAATTCTAACACACACACTACTACTCACTTTTTAGCCTAGCCCCAAAAGTAAAAAGAAAGAAAAAAAAGTGCATTCGATATTTTGTCAAAGTTAGATTTCAAATGGGACCATTTAATTCGATACAAATGAGGGTTTATCATTTTCATTGTGATTTACCTCCACCGGCAGCCTCTCAATCCTGGCCGCCAATTTCCGAGCACACGGATCCTTAATCTTCTCCACCTCCTTCGGTAGAAACGGCGGGAAAACCCCAGACGACACCCTGAGCACCGTCGGCGGCCGCCGCCAAGTGTTGAGAATTCCGGTGGGTGAAATGGGGTTGGCGGAGAACATGGTTTCTGGGTGAGAGAGAGAGTGGTTGTACTTTAGGAAAGGAAGGTGGTTTGGTTCAGTGCAGGCAGATTGGTAAATAATGACGACAGGCGTCAAAGGAAGAAAGGTGTTGTTTAAACACGATGAACATCGTAGGAAAACATGTTCGACGTCAGTTGGGAGTATCTTAAGAGTCCCCACTTGTTATTAAAGTGTATGTTCGTTTGTTGAAACAAGTGTGTGTATACTATATATTGAGACTTGCTCTATTTTATGATTATTATTACATACACCTTATACACCTAATAATAGTTTTGGCCCATAGTAGTGCCAAAATATTATTGGAGACACATTTTTAGGTTTTTAAATTTCTGAATTTGATAATGTAATATGATATGTTTGGCGTTTTAGGCTATGTTTCATCTGTCGTTATTTTCTATCATTCTTCATTTCAGCGTCACGTCAGTTTTTTCACTATCACTCAACCACATCATTTAACTCATGCACACCATTATCCATCATTCTTGAGCATTCATTTATTTATATTATTTAAAAAAACAAAAGTAATGAAAAATATAAGGAATGGACAAAAAGAAGGGGAAGGCTCTGTGAGCCGCGTGATAGTTCTCATGCTCATCACGTCGCTAGTGAGGTGAATGAGAGAGGGATTGTGTTGAGTGAGATCATTTTCATCATTTTTGTCCATGTAGGATGCCATCCTCACTAAGCCACATCCCATAGCCTTATAATAAACAAACTTTAAAAAAACGCTAATATTGTTTGAGTTCCTTCAAGTTTTAACAACTCAAAAGACATCGATATAACAAAAAAATTTCGGTAATGTAATGTGATAGTTGAAATATCCATGAATCACCATAGTTTTTCATATTTGAACTAAAACAAAATGTGATGGAAAAAAAAAAGAGATCGAATTGTACATGAATCACCATGAATTTGATATAAAAACAACAAAGGAGTCTAATAATTTTTATTCAAGATAATTACTTTGACTACATAAATCTTTATGAATCGTATAACGTCTGGTGGTATGCTATGGCCTAACAAGTTCCAACACTCTCCTCGAACCCTTCAAGAAAGTAATCAGATCCTGCATTTGATTGGGATTTATGCGCATCACTTTCCTTGGATTAAAATCTTTTTGCCAAGCGTTCGAATCGCAGTGTTTTCCCCCTTCCAGTTACTACATACCCATTATATTAAACCATATTTTAAGAGGATAAGAAATTGAGAAAGTTGTTTCGGATCTAGTCTGAGTGTATGTGTATTGAATATATGATCAGACATGTGAACCATGTGTAGTGTGTGTGTGTGTGAAGAGAATTGGACATAGTAATGAAGCTTTGGAGTGATTAATAAACTGATAACTTACATCCGCCAACGATAAATTACATATTTATGGGAGATAAACTCCATTCGCTGACATCTCCAACAAATGGGTTCATAAGCCTATCACAAACCACCTCATACGCTTACATACCCGCGTATGAGCTCTTACAAAGCGAATGTCAAAACAAACTACCTCATACGCCTACAATCCAGGCGTATCGGTACCAACCATACGTATGAGCCTTCTTAACATGTTTAGCGAATGTGCTTTACATAAAGACCATAATGCCCTTATACATATTCTAGACCAAAATAAACAGTTAAAAAGTACAAAACAATTAAGTAATGCATCAACAAACCCCCTTCTCTTATGCTTTGTGTTTGAACTTTGATTACTTCTATTTGGTCTTCCAATTACCCCCTACATACACACCAAAGGCATAACACACTCGAACAACTCTATGAAATTGTCACACCCCGACCAAAGGCAGAACATGCCGGGGCGTAACGTATTGATTAGACAGTAGCTCGAAAGACACTAATTAAAGTGACAATAATTATTTAATTCATTAATATCAAAACAAGTACACAAATTCAATAAACAGACCAATTACATCATATTTATTGTTTGGATAAATATCCTAAGGTAAAAACTAATATCTTCAATCTTGATCAACGTAAATTACTTGTACCTGTAGCATGTATAAAAATAGAGTTTGTCAACACGAATGTTGGTGAGAATACATAAGTTTTAGTTGAGATACATATATAGATAAAAAACCACAATTCATATGTAAATGATGAGTATTACTATTTCTATGAAAATGTAAACAACTAAATAGATATGGACCCGTTCTTATTGATACAAAATCAATGTACTTGGGTAAATGTATGATCATACTAGATGAGGATAGATGAGAATGAGATACCAACCACCAAACATAAAATAAACAATTAAGCACACAAAGCATTATCATAGAGCATGCAATAATCACACATAAACATATATTGAATTGTGTTTTGAATAGATGTGAAATAAAAATGAGTAAACTAAAGTATACATGCTACCCCCAAAATATAAAAGATGGAAAAAGGGGGATATGTAAACTCACCTTATAGAGTAGGATAAACGAGGACGAGATAATAAAAGAAAGAGCTAGGATGAAAACGGTCAAGCTTCCCGAGATTTGCCGACAAATAATCCTAGTTGTTAACAATAAAGTGAGTTAAATATAAAAGACAAAATAATAAGACGGATTGTGGGTCTCGATGAGGTTATTGATCTTATTGTCATTTTATTATGGTTGTATATTATATCATTAGCGTGATTATCCTTATTGTTGTTATTATTATATTTGCTTTCGTTTAAAAAAATTAAATGTTTATAAAGTGATAAAAGTTGGAAAATTTATACGTACATGAATCTTTAAATTGAATACAATTTGGGTGATTAAACGAGTTATCATAACATATATATATTCATACATATATATAATAGATTTATGAAGAAAAACGACAAGTATAGAGGTTCGGTAACCATTCTTCGTTTATTAAATATTATGAACATAACTTAATATTAAAGAAAGTTATTTAATTGTGATAAAAAGAAAATTAAATAACAAAACCGGTTCCAGGGGACTTGAAGGTTCGGTTTTGCAAAGGTTATATTTATAAGATTTATTAAGCAATAATAATAATCAAAAAGGAGGTTAATATGAAATAATATCACCAAAAATGGGTAAAAAGAATTAAAATCGGGCTGGGTCGGGTTCGAACCCGCGACCTCCGTCCCTCAACAAACAAGTGTTACCAGCAGACCAGCCCAGACAATATGCAATAACACTGGTTCAAAAAAATTGATAAACACAAGCTGTTTGTTCAACAATTGATTATATAAACCCTAAACTTGATTCGATCCAATCCGTTATGATTAACCAAAACAAGTTTAGGGGTTTCGATCCCCTTGCAAACGCGATTCAAAACATATATTAATCACATTAAATGTAACACCCCGTAACCGCAGCGGAAACGTACACGGGATGCAACAGACACATCTGATATCAACAGCACTGTTTATAAAGGAAACACCACTACATTAATTTAAACGTATTACATTGTTCTGAGTTTCATAACCATCTACGCGTTATCACATAAGTGTTACCGATAGTACATTAACATATTTAATGCAAAATATAGATCTCTAGACTTCCACAAAATAGCACACAGCATCGAACACATATCACTCATTCCGATTTGAGTGTACCTAGAAAGCATGTAAAGAAAACGGGGTCAACTACGAATAGTTGGTGAGTTTCACTAATTTAAATAAACCATGACAATCATTATAAAAATCATGAATAAGTGATGTAATTATACTGAGTTCACAAGTGAAAACTCTATTAACCCCAAAACACATCAAATTACCCCTGGGGACACTGTTAACCCAGAACATATCTAATAACCTCTGGGGACACTGTTAACCCAGAAACATATTTAATAACCTCTGGGGGCACTGTTAACCCAGAACATTTCCAATATCCTCTGGGGACACTGTTAACCCAGAAATGCATTTAATAACCTCTGGGGACACTGTTAACCCAGAACACTGTTTCGGGCCTTACAATATTAGCAACTCAGTTAATTACCATTTTAATACATTACCGTACGATTTCCGTACAATAAACATTATATAAATACATTCGTTTCCATGCGATTAGCATGTACTTAAACACTTTGATAGAAACATGCTTTCCGCCCCGGGAAAATATTTAAAACATTTCAGTAAAAAGGGGCTCGTGAAAACTCACCTTCTTGTGAGCAAGATGTACTACAGTGCACGACTACTGGTACAGATCTGTAATACGATCCCCAAATCGTTACTACACAATTTCTATCAATATAACTTAAATTCGTGTTAACCGGTACGTCTGGGGACACTGTTAACCCAGTACCGTACACGATCCGGGGACAATGTTAACCCCGAAATACTTTTCAGGACTTAGATTGTGATATCACCTAGAGTTCTTTAGTTAAAACTGCCGTTAGTTTGTTTTCTCGTTTTGCGTGTCTAGCACGGTTATCCGTCTTTATGTTTACAAAAATAAGTTTGACCACACACGACCCGAAAATAGTTATTATTGATATTTTCATTAAAGTGGTGAAATTAAAGCTCGGTTAGACACCCCGTTTGGCCGCGGGGCCCGTTTCCGTCTTTAATACACCGGAAACGGTTAAATCGGGTAAAATTACCCAAATCATCCGAATTATTTTCGGATGATTTATTTTTACTTGATTAACTTAGTTTCATGAAAATAGTCCATTTTTAAGGTTTTTATGCACCAGTCAGCTCGCTTAGGCGAACTTTGCCGGTTTACACGTTTTAAGCTTTAAAAGTTTGTTTTTAAGTTCCATTTAGCACAAATAAATATCCGTTTAGTCTCGGACCTTGAAATTTTGTACAAACCATATTTTGACAGTAAGGAATTTTATAAAATTTTTCCAGAATTAATTTTTATATCTAAAATTTATTTAACCATTTTTAAACGTCATTTAAACACCAAATATGTCGAAAATACCAAACGACCTTCGAAAAATCCCAAATTTTTCTTGGATAACCCCTGTCACCCACATAGTTCCCTGTAATTTTTCTAGAACCAAAAACTCATTTTTCATGCCATTTTTACCAAAACCGAGCTAGAAATCCCTAGAACTCGTTTTACCGAAAAGCCTACTTAGACTTCTCCAATGAACCTGAAATATTTTGTGTGACTTTTATATGTTATTAAAAGCTTATCTTAAATTTTCCAGAAATTTTCATGATGTTTAGCTATTTTTCACCAATTTTGGCCAAAACCGAGCATTAAATTCACCAAATATTCATCCTTTATCCAAAAATTACCAAAAATTCACAGATCTCATATTTTCATGTGTAGATCATCTCTGTGAAAGTTCGTGACCCAACTCTAAGTCTATCACAATCTGTCCAAATTATCTAAATCACACGAAAACCGAACTATCTTGTGTTTTCTAGCGTTAGATCGCAAAGATCTTGGTTTCTAGCCTTTGCTAGCCACTAGATACAACACTTACAAGCACAACAACACCACACCAATCAAGTTATACCCACAATCAAGCCATTTCTTTCATGGTTTCGATTAAAACATCAAAACAAAGATTTTGACCGTAAAAATTCGTTTTTGACTCTTTTAACTACTTTCTTGGACCAAGATCCTTTGTATAACTTGTATACATCACTTGATCCTCCAAGAATCGGTTTCATCTCGGGTTTTCACCCATTTTTCATTTGAAACCTCATTTCCTTGCAAATGAACCAAGAAAAGAAGATAAACATGATCACAACTCGGTTTTTACCTTGTGTTCTTGCTTAAAAACTTGGGTTTTGGATGGATGATGAAGAGAGTTGAGAGGATTTGGAGAGTAATGTTGGAGAAAAAAGAAAAAATGAATGTGTATGTGTGTATCATGGACCGATCGGTCCATGTTATGTTGGTGGGGGGCCCACATCTCCAACCATAGCCACACATTCGGATTGTGTAATCCGGATAATGTTGTGGATAATCTGGTTCAGTTCGTTTTTCGGTTAAACGTTTAATTCCGCTCAAAACGAGGCCAAAACGGTCGTTTTTTCGGCTTAAAAATGAAATTTATATAAAACTGATTTAAAAACTTTAAAAACTAAACCATGACGTTTATTGACTCAACACATCATATTGTCGGTAATTATGCGTCTTTTTCGGCTTGATCGATCGTCTCTTGCTTGGTTTGATGTTAAAGGTTTCGTTTAACGTACCGACGTACTAATAAATCGAAATCCTTTTTCTGTGCTATAATTCACTTATCCCGAAGCCTTAATACTTCGTAAACCTTACTAAACATCATATATTTCATCTATGTCGTAATCCCCGATTCGTTCGAGTTTCAATAACCGTTCATCGGTTAATCGTAATTCTAATACGACTGACTGTTCATTCGAGTATAATTCGTACTGTGAATCTTATATACTCGTATAAACACATTATAATTCATATATTCAGTATTGAATAACACGTAAATAGTATATTCCGGCTAGGGTATACCTGAATTTGCCGGAATCGTTACATTCTCCCCCCGTTATAAAAATTTCGTCCTCGAAATTTTACGCGTCAACTACTTCCTTTTGAGGAAATAGGTGGGGGTATTTCTTCCGAAATTCGTCCTTTCGTTCCCATGTATATTCTGGGCCTCGTTGCGAGTTCTATCTAACTTTGACCAACGAGATCTTATTGTGTCTAAGTTGCTTGATTTTCCCGTCTACTATTTCTATGGGCTCCTCTACAATGTTGAGCTTATCATTTATTTGAACACCCTCTAAGGGTAACACCGATGTCTCATCCGACAGACACCTTTTCAGGTTTGACACGTGAAACACGTTGTGAACTGCACTCAGTTCATCAGGCAGTTCTAATCGGTATGCTACAGGACCGATTTTTGCAATAATGTCGAATGGTCCAATGTATCTAGGGGCTAACTTCCCCGCCTTTCCAAATCTGACTACTCCTTTCCAAGGTGATACTTTCAAATACACTTTATCACCTTTCTCAAATGATAATGGTTTTCTACGGGTATCGGCATAACTCTTCTGCCGATCCCGTGCGGCCTTCAGATTGTTCTTAATTTCAAGAATTTTGCTGGTCGTTTCCTGGACCAGATCTGATCTAATAACCTGTGTGTCGCCCACTTCAGTCCAGCAGAGTGGCGATCGGCATTTCCGTCCATACAATGCTTCGTAAGGCGCTGCCTTTATACTGCTATGGTAACTATTATTATAGGAAAATTCAACGAGTGGGAGATGTTGATCCCAATTTCCTTTAAAATCCAGTACGCATACACGAAGCAAATCCTCCAGGGTTTAAAATGGTCCTCTCAGACTGACCGTCGGTCTGAGGGTGGTAAGCTGTGCTTAGATCAATACGTGTTCCCAGCGCTTCTTGCACAGCTTGCCAAAGTTTGGAGGTGAAATGGCTATCCCGATCGGAGATGATCGAGATGGGTATACCATGACGAGACACAATTTCATTTATATAAATCTGCGCAAGTCTCTCTGTGTTATAATTATTTCTAATCGGAATAAAATGTGCCGATTTGGTTAATCGATCCATGACTACCCAAATTGCATCATGTCCTCGGGACGTCTTGGGGAGATGTGTCACAAAATCCATCGTGATCTGCTCCCACTTCCATTCGGGAATTTCCGGTTGTTGTAACATTCCCGAAGGTTTCTGGTGCTCCGCCTTAACCCTCGCACACGTCGTACACTTGCCGACGTATGTGGCTATATCCTTTTTCATACCCGGCCACCAGTAGAACTCCTTCACATCCTTGTACATCTTATCCGAACCCGGATGTATGGAATATTTTGATTTATGCGCTTCGTCCATGATTAATTCACGAAGGTCATGGAGGGTCGGGATCCAAATCCGATTTTTAAAGTAGAGAATTTCGTCCTTGCGCTGTTCGAAATTCTTCTCGTTACCGAAAAGTCCCTCTTTTTCCAATTGTTCCTCTTCCAACGCCTCGCGTTGAGCGACTCGAATCAAATCCGAAAGGTTCGACTGGACTATCATTCCCAGCGCTCGCACTCGCAATGGCTTAACCCGATCCTTCCTACTCAAGGCATCGGCTACGACGTTAGCCTTGCCGGGGTGATAACGGATGTCACAGTCATAGTCGCTTAATAATTCGACCCATCTTCGTTGTCTCATATTCAGTTCTTTCTGATCGAATATGTGTTGCAAACTTTTATGATCGGTGAAGATGGTGCACTTTGTACCGTAGAGATAATGTCTCCAGATTTTAAGTGCGAAGATAACTGCTCCCAGTTCTAAGTCATGAGTAGTGTAATTTTTCTCGTGTACTTTTAATTGTCGGGAAGCATAGGCTATGACTTTATTATTCTGCATCAACACACATCCCAATCCTCTACGGGATGCGTCACAATACACGACAAAACCATCGTCTCCGTTGGGGAGACTTAAGATCGGCGCTTGGCACATTCTTTGTTTTAGCGTTTGAAACGCCGCTTCCTGTTCTTCTCCCCAATCATACTTTTGATCCTTTTGAGTCAGGAGGGTTAAAGGTTGGGCGATGCTGGAAAAGTTCTCTATAAATCGACGATAGTATCCAGCTAAGCCTAAGAATTGGCAGATTTCCTTTGGCGATCTAGGCGCTTGCCAATTCTTAACCGCTTCAACCTTACTTGGATCAACGTGTATTCCTTGGTGATTTATAACGTGACCAAGGAATTACACTTCTTGTAACCAAAAGTTACACTTGGAGAATTTTGCATACAACTTCTCCTGATTTAGAAGCTCTAAAATTAATCTTAAGTGTTGCTCGTGGTCTTCTTTACTCTTCGAGTATATCAGAATATCGTCAATAAACACGATGACGAATTTATCGAGGTAGGGTTTACAGACTCGATTCATGAGATCCATGAATACTGCTGGTGCATTTGTTAGCCCAAACGGCATAACTAAGAACTCGTAATGGCCGTAGCGAGTCCGGAATGCGGTTTTTGGGATATCCTCCTCCTGAATTCTAACCTGATGGTATCCCGATCTAAGATCTATTTTTGAGAAGTAGCTCGCACCTTGTAGTTGGTCGAACAGATCATCGATTCGGGGAAGAGGATACCTATTTTTGATTGTCTACTTGTTCAATTCCCTGTAATCGATGCACATTCTAAGGCTCCCGTCCTTCTTTTTCACGAATAGTACCGGTGCACCCCACGGGGAATAACTAGGACGAATAAATCCTTTATCCAACAATTCTTGCAACTGGTTGGATAATTCTTGCATCTCAGATGGTGCAAGTCGGTAAGGTGCCTTAGCAACAGGGCCAGCTTGAGGTAACAGATCGATTCTGAATTCAACCTGTCGGGTTGGCGGTAATCCAGGAAGTTCCTCTGGGAAAACTTGTGGAAATTAGCGTACCACGGGAATATCATCCACCCGTTTTTCCTCAGAATCAGTGGCCGTCAGGCTCGCTAGATACGCCACACATCCCTGACGTATATATTTTAACACCTTGAGGTGGGATATAAATGGTATCATGGTGCCGGATTTTTCTCCTTGCACTAATACCTCCTCGTCATCCGACACCCGGATCTTGACGATTTTCTTTTCACAGTTTATTTCTACCCTGTTACGTGCTAACCAATCCATTCCCACTATCACGTTAAAACTACCCAATTCAACCGGTAACAAGTCAATCAGAAAGGATTGTTCGTTCAGAATAAAAGGGCAATTCCGAACTATCTGATTAACTATCATGGTTTTACCGTTAGCGACTTCTACGGTGTAAGGTTCTATGGTTTCACCAATAGGAAGGTTTGCTATCGAAAGGAATCTAACGGAGACGAAACTTCTATCGGCGCCTGTATCAAATAATACAGAAGCGTAATGATCAGAGACGAGGAATGTACCTGTCACTACGCTGGGGTCCTGGCGTGCCTCGTTCGCCCCCATCACGAATGCTCGGCCTCGCGCCGGATTGGACGACGATGCCTGACCCGCGGGTTGCCGCCCATTTCCTCCCTGGTTCAGCTTCGGGCAGTTTTTCTTGAAGTGATATGTGCTACCGCATTCAAAGCAAGCACGACTGGTGGTCATCACTTAATTTCCTTGTGGGTTTTGTTGTCGGGCTGATTGGGTCCTAAATGGTTGCGCACGGATAGGTTGCGGTTGCGGGTTCAAGTTGTTCAGGTTTGTCCTACAGCTCGGTGCGTAGTGCCCAATCCTGCCGCACCGGTGGCACACCACCTCTTTGCACACGCCACCATGGTGGTAACCACATTTCCCACACTTAGGAAACGTTCCCTTCTGCGGTTCTTGCCTTCCGCCCGAACTAGTCATGGCGTAGTTCTGGGCAGTGGGTCTAGCACGTTTACCTTGCTGCTTTTCCTGGGTCCTATGGTCATGTGAACTCCGCTTCCCCCCAGCGGACTCTCCTGCCACCTTCAGTGACCCGCTTCTTACGAAATCATACGTGACGATACCAGCTTGCGTCACCGCACCCTCATACGTCTGGTGTCCCCCAGAATTGACTATACTCCTTACAACTGGAGTTAGCCCCCAAATATAACGCTCCACCCTCTTCGACTCTGGGGTGACCAACCATGGTACCAATCGCGACAACTCATTAAACCGGTTCGTATAACCCAAATGGTCTGCCCCATGCATCTCCAGGTTCCACAATTCATTTTCTAACTTTTGCAATTCGTTTTTCGGGCAGAAATGTTCCAGTACAAGAGCCTTGAGCTCCGTCCAGGTCATGCGGTTTGTCGCCGCTTGGCCCCGGGTCTGCACTATCGTGTTCCACCATGTCAAGGCATGGTCCGTGAATGTGCAGGCAGCATACTTAACAACACAATCCTCGGGGCAGTTGCTGATATTCACCACGGATTCTATTTTCTCGATCCATTTAACTAATCCATTTGGTCCTTCAGACCCGCTAAACTCTAGAGGTTTGCACAACATAAAGTCCTTGATCGAACATCCCCTGGATGCACGAATCGATTCCGTACGGTTCGTCTCTACCGTAGGTATAGGGCCATTACTGTCTGTAACGACCACCCTAGGCGGTGCGTCATTACTCGGAATCGTGTTATCATTCTGCGGAGGATTAGTATTTTGTTCCCCGTCATTATTAGTGGTCGTTTGATTGCTCGGAGGGGTTGGATTGGTCGAATTGTTAATACTGGCGGCGATGCGCGATACTATATCCGGTATCGCCGCCTCCAACTGGCGAGCAATCAGACGGCTCACGTCCACTTCCGACAATTGGGCTGAACGTTTTGGTGCCATTCTACACAACATCAAGAAAATATATATAATCAATACAAGTTCCAATCATAAAACACAACAAACATTCCATTCATTAATAAACGTTAGTACATATTACACAAACATCCGTTCATATTACTTTCCTGTCACTATTACATAAGTTAAGTTTTCCTACATAGGGCCTAAGTCGGCATCATCTCGACATAACCCACAACGGGTCAGTGCTTGAATGATACCCAAAAGTATCTATACTGATATGCCCCAAAAGAGACCCACCCTAAGGGCCAGTGATTGTATTATAACTAAACAAGATTCACTCCATGTTAGCATCACCACTAACTGCTTACACAGAGTATCAAAAAAATGGTCCCTGTCTATCCCCAACCCAACACAACTAAACACGGTGGTAAACCAACCCCACCAATATCGCCACCAATACCACCAACACAGCCATCATAACCCGGACCCGCATCTCCATCCAGCCGAGCATCCATTGGAAGTATGAGCACTCCCTCTTCAGCTGGGCAATCGCATACTGATGGTCCAGTATGCAATCACCCAAGTACATCCTCCTCTGGACTCCCACCGTCAGTGCGGCGGAGTGCTCATTCACCTGTTCGGTGAGCACTCGGAGCCAGGCCGCCGCGTCCCGTTCCTGTCTAGGAAGACCCCACACAGGTAGAGTCGCAGGCTCGGGCTGAGAGCGGGAGGACTCGCCCCTGCGGGTAGCAGGTCTGGGTGTGGGCGAGATAGGTCGGACATGTGGGATACTGATCCGCGCCGTGAGGCGGGGTCCGAATCCGGGGGGTGCAGGGGCGGCCTGCGGTGCGGGTGGGGTCGGGGATCTGGCAATCCTAGCTGGGGAGGACTGGCCGGAACTCCTAAGGCTAGCCTCGCTAGGCTCTGTGCTAGATGCTACGAGTGGGCTCCCAGAGTCCCCGGAGCTGACCTCCTCCGGGTCCTCCTCAATCGACAAACTGGGGGTTCTTGACATTTTACCTGCACACAAGTTAACAAACATATAGTTCTTTCCATAGTGTAAAATCATAATCAAATTAATATACACTTACTTATACAACTTGACCACATAACAATATTATCTCATATTTGCACGTATGTTGCCAATTTTACCTATTAAAGTCCCCCGTGACTTCCCCTGAATTCCCTCGTGCAGACAAGTCTGTTATTATGTTCCGGACCATAATAACCCACTTGTCCATCCAAGTTCATCCCGATCTCGTCACAATATATTAGTTGATATTCAGATCCTATAATACTTGAGCTACTGGTTATATTTTAGGTATCTTTTAAAGACATCCTAATTCTTTATAACCAATGGCTCTGATACCAAGTTCTGTAACACCCCGTAACCGCAGCGAAAACGTACACGGGATGCAACAGACACATCTGATATCAACAGCATTGTTTATAAAGGAAACACCACTACATTAATTTAAACGTATTACATTGTTCTGAGTTTCATAACCATCTAAGCGTTATCACATAAGTGTTACCGATAGTATATTAACATATTTAATGCAAAATATAGATCTCTAGACTTCCACAAAATAGCACACAGCATCGAACACATATCACTCATTCCGATTTGAGTGTACCTAGAAAGCATGTAAAGAAAACGGGTCAACTACGAATAGTTGGTGAGTTTCACTAATTTAAATAAACCATGACAATCATTATAAAAATCATGAATAAGTGATGTAATTATACTGAGTTCACAAGTGAAAACTCTATTAACCCCAAAACACATCAAATTACCCCTGGGGACACTGTTAACCCAGAACATATCTAATAACCTCTGGGGACACTGTTAACCCAGAAACATATTAAATAACCTCTGGGGGCACTGTTAACCCAGAATATTTCCAATATCCTCTGGGGACACTGTTAACCCAGAAATGCATTTAATAACCTCTGGGGACACTGTTAACCCAGAACACTGTTTCGGGCCTTACAATATTAGCAACTCAGTTAATTACCATTTTAATACATTACCGTACGATTTCCGTACAATAAACATTATATAAATACATTCGTTTCCATGCGATTAGCATGTACTTAAACACTTTGATAGAAACATGCTTTCCGCCCCGGGAAAATATTTAAAACAGTTCAGTAAAAAGGGGCTCGTGAAAACTCACCTTCTTGTGAGCAAGATGTACTACGGTGCACGGCTACTGGTACAGATCTGTAATACGATCCCCAAATCGTTACTACACAATTTCTATCAATATAACTTAAATTCGTGTTAACCGGTACGTCTGGGGACACTGTTAACCCAGTACCGTACACGATCCGGGGATAATGTTAACCCCGAAATACTTTTCAGGACTTAGATTGTGATATCACCTAGAGTTCTTTAGTCAAAACTGCCGTTAGTTTGTTTTCTCGTTTTGCGTGTCTAGCACGGTTATCCGTCTTTATGTTTACAAAAATAAGTTTGACCACACACGACCCGAAAATAGTTATTATTGATATTTTCATTAAAGTGGTGAAATTAGAGCTCGGTTAGACACCCCGTTTGGCTGCGAGGCCCGTTTCCGTCTTTAATACACCGGAAACGGTTAAATCGGGTAAAATTACCCAAATCATCCGAATTATTTTCGGATGATTTATTTTTACTTGATTAACTTAGTTTCATGAAAATAGTCCATTTTTAAGGTTTTTATGCACCAGTCAGCTCGCTTAGGCGAACTTTGCCGGTTTACACGTTTTAAGCTTTAAAAGTTTGTTTTTAAGTTCCATTTAGCACAAATAAATATCCGTTTAGTCTCGGACCTTGAAATTTTGTACAAACCATATTTTGACAGTAAGGAATTTTATAAAATTTTTCCAGAATTAATTTTTATATCTAAAATTTATTTAACCATTTTTAAACGTCATTTAAACACCAAATATGTCGAAAATACCAAACGGCCTTCGATAAATCCCAAATTCTTCTGGGATGACCCCTGTCACCCACATAGTTCCCTGTAATTTTTCCAGAACCAAAAACTCATTTTTCATGCCATTTTTACCAAAACCAAGCTAGAAATCCCTAGAACTCGTTTTACCGAAAAGCCTACTTAGACTTCTCCAATGAATCTGAAATTTTTTGTGTGACTTTTATATGTTATATAAAGCTTATCTTAAATTTTCCAGAATTTTTCATGATGTTTAGCTATTTTTCACCATTTTTGGCCAAAACCAAGCATTAAATTCACCAAATATTCATCCTTTATCCAAAAATTACCAAAAATTCACAGATCTCATATTTTCATGTGTAGATCATCTCTGTGAAATTTCGTGACCCAACTCTAAGTCTATCACAATCTGTCCAAATTATCTAAATCACACGAAAACCGAACTATCTTGTGTTTTCTAGCGTTAGATCGCAAAGATCTTGGTTTCTAGCCTTTGCTAGCCACTAGATACAACACTTACAAGCACAACAACACTACATCAAGCAAGTTATACCCACAATCAAGCCATTTCTTTCATGGGTTCGATTAAAACATCAAAACAAAGATTTTGACCGTAAAAATTCGTTTTTTACTCTATTAACTACTTTCTTGGACCAAGATCCTTTGTATAACTTGTATACATCACTTGATCCTCCAAGAATCGGTTTCATCTCGGGTTTTCACCCATTTTTCATTTGAAACCTCATTTCCTTGTAAATGAACCAAGAAAAGAAGATAAACACGATCACAACTCGGTTTTTACCTTGTGTTCTTGCTTAAAAACTTGGGTTTTGGATGGATGATGAAGAGAGTTGAGAGGATTTGGAGAGTAATGTTGGAGAAAAAAGAAAAAATGAATGTGTATGTGTGTAGCATGGACCGATCGGTCCATGTTATGTTGGTGGGGGGGCCCACATCTCCAACCATAGCCACACATTCGGATTGTGTAATCCGGATAATGTTGTGGATAATCTGGTTCAGTTCGTTTTTCGGTTAAACGTTAAATTCCGCTCAAAACGAGGCCAAAACGGTCGTTTTTCGGCTTAAAAATGAAATTTATATAAAACTGATTTAAAAACTTTAAAAACTTAAACCATGACGTTTATTGACTCAACACATCATATTGTCGGTAATTGTGCGTCTTTTTCGGCTTGATCGATCGTCTCTTGCTTGGTTTGATGTTAAAGGTTTCGTTTAACGTACCGACGTACTAATAAATCGAAATCCTTTTCCTGTGCTATAATTCACTTATCCCGAAGCCTTAATACTTCGTAAACCTTACTAAACATCATATATTTCATTTATGACGTAATCCCCGATTCGTTCGGGTTTTAATAACCGTTCATCGGTTAATCGTAATTCTAATACGACTGACTGTTCATTCGAGTATAATTCGTACTGTGAATCTTATATACTAGTATAAACACATTATAATTCATATATTTAGTATTGAATAACACGTAAATAGTATAATCCGGCTAGGGTATACCTGAATTTGCCGGAATCGTTACATTAAATGATGATCACAAGGGGGGAAACGACGCAAGAACAGGGCCGGCGTTTATTTGGTTTGAACGAGCAACTAACGAGTCAAATGAATTCAATTAAATAGAGGGTTAGTGTCGGTGATCAAACAAGGAAGGTATCCTCACAATTAATTGGAATAATAACAATTATTTCGCGTTCATCCGTGATTTAGGGTTTCAGTTTGGTTAAAGAAGGAAAAAGGATTAAAATGATGTAATTAACATAATTAACTTGTTGGTGAGCCGCGTCTAATCAAAAGTAAACGATTTTCTAATATAAAACTTGATCACAAACAGATTTGGACATTCAAATGATTGATTTCTTGATTCGGGTCCAAGAAAACCCGTTTAGACAAAGGGATGGGTAAATGGATTAACCAATTAAGAAGGTGGGTTATATAACATAAGTTGCACTCAGGCCCTTGTAGTTTAAAGTTGGAGATATAAGAGGCTAAAACTTGTATTTGGGTTAAAAGCGTCAAAGTTAAATTAATGAAACGATAAATAAATAATATAGTAATTATAACTTGATAAGTACGGGAATTTTATTAATTAAAGAGCATGTACCCGTAAATGGGTCGGGTAACGGTTACAAATGATAAAGAGAAAAAAACCCGAAATGTTACAGTATTCACAACTTTTTGGAAATTTCGCCCCGAAATTAAAGAATAGAGAAAAGAAAAAAATACCATAGCATAAAGGAGGAAAACAAAAATCAAGAGAGATTTTTTTTTATTTTATAATAATAAATAATAACACAAAACTTCAAATGAACTGTTTAACACTACAAATGGAAGGTATGATAAGGACACTTATATATAGGATGTACAAGCGGCGTATCCACCATGCCCTTATCACATCAATATTTCTACTGTTTTCCTAAATAACCCTAGGTTCCGAGTTGTGACACACCACCGTATTCACCATGAGTTCCATGCGAGAATTTTGATAATTATGCGTGCACTCATAATTATTTAGGTCGTCGCATATGCACATGGTTCGTCCCGTTGTGTGGTTTGAAAACAAAGGTAAAAGAAAACTTTTTTTTTAAATCGATATCATTTGATCAAGAGCAATGAACTAAAAATTGAATGAAAATTGATGAACATAATTAACTAGTAAAATGAAAAAAATGACGAAATTGTTTAAGTTAACCATCGAGAGTAATAACAACAAAATGAAATAAACAGACAGAGGAAAATTTTAAAATTTTATATAAGTAACTTACACATACGATGTAGAGGAAATACTTGAGATGACGAGAAAATTCATGTAATAATAAATAGGTTCACACAACAAACAAATCACATGACTTATGAGTATAATAATAGATAAGGTTTGAAACCAAGATTATAAAATCGATGAGATGTGATAAGAGTACCATGAGGATGAGGTGAGTTTGGAGGGTTTTGGTAGTCATGTATTAAATATCGAAATAAAATTTGTACATGTGACTCCTATTAGATAACTACGTACAACACATGTTCATAGTCCCAATTTCCAACACGTTTGTAGGAAATCGGTCATAGGTAGTTTATGATACAAATACGGTACTATTAGATAACTATGTACATCACCATGAACATAGTCCCGGTAATTAACCGGTCATAGACCACTTAAATCATGATAATGAATTGTGTAATAATAAATAGTGCACTAAACGAAAAAATAGGAATAAATGAGTGATTGAACACCATTATAAATAACCATAATTCTCATTCATAACAAAACTGGAGATTTAATGAAGTCAATACATTATATTTAAATGAAAAGAACTAAATAAAAGAAACGTCTTTGCGTAACATGTCTTCATAAAGGGTTAGGCTTAGACTTGGGAACCATTGATGTAACATACTTTCCCTTGAGTAGCTTGGTCACTTGAGGCTGGTTGGTTGATTGGGGTTTGGTTGACTTGAATTGGTTGAATGGGTTGGACTTGAATTGCTTGGATGGGTTGAGCTTGGATTGGCTGAAGTTGATTTACTTGGGCTTGGTAGGCTTGATATTGAGCGGTTTGAGTTGGGTAGGATTGAATTTGGTTCATGTGTGCGAGTCTTGGGCATGCATTGCGAAAATGGCTAGGGTCTCCACAATTGTAACAAGCTCTAATAGTTGAGGGTGCTTGAGTAAACAGTTGAGCATAAGGTAAGGGTTGGGTAAGAGGCGAGGTAAATGCTTGCATCAAAAGTTGGTTGCGTTCATGACATGTGGTAAAGAGGTGACCAAATCGATTGCAATGGGTGCATTGTCGACACTTGAGGTTAGGCGAATGGTGAAAGTTACACGTATCACATAATGGGTGGGGTCCTGTGTAGGGCTTCTTGGTGGGTTGGGATTGCGATTGGGCCAGAACATAGTTTTGGGAATTGGACTTTCTTTTATTTTTGCATTAATAAGGAGATTTGCTGTGCTTGAAGGATTCGGGCTTAGAATACTCGGGTTTGGGAGATTCGGGCTTGGGTTCTTTGGTGGGCTCGGATGCAGACTTATCATTAAGCTTCTTGGAATTTTTCCGCGTCAAGGTCCCGGCCTTAACGTGGTTTTCGGTGAGGGTACCGGCTAAAGTGATGGCATCATGGAGCGTTTGAGGGTCACGACTTAGAACAGAGTCTTGGATTTCCATAGGCAAACCCGAGATGTACTTGTCGATTGCACGCTCAAGTGGAGTGACCATGTGGGGAATGAGAAGGCTCAGTTCATGGAAACGATCATTGTAGGCGATGTCATTACCACTTTCTTGTTTCAAATTTCAAAATTCCTCTTCCAACTTTCGAATCTCATGTTTCGGGCAGAACTTCTTGAGTATAAGTTTCTTGAGGTCATCCCATGGCAAGGCCATGGCAACCACAGCGCCAAGCGTGCGCTTCTCACCATTCCACCAATTGAGGGCATTCTTCTTAAGCTTGCTCGAGGCGTAATTGGTTTTCTTGTCCTCGGGACATTCACATTGGAGGAATATGCTCCCCATTTCTTCGAATCATTGGAGGAGAACGGTAGCACCGTCGATACCCGTGGTATTCGAGTGGGTTGACACTCTTGAATTGTTTGAAGGGGTAAGCAATTGGGTTCGGAGTAGTGGATGATGAAGAAGCATTCACAGTTTGCAATTGAGAGATGATTGTTGGGAGGGCTTCCACAATTCCCTTGGCGATGCGGGATGACATGCTACGGCCCGAGTTGCTGGTGCGACGGTTACGGTTGATAAGGCGGGAAGAAGACATGCTACAATGACGACACGTGAAAAGTTTATTATGTTTTGGAGAAAATAAAAAGGAAAGTTGTATAACTATGTGAAATTTCGAGTTTTCTGAAAATTCATGGGAATACAAGATAAAATTTTAATAACCTTAACTTATAGTATTGATAAATTGATAATTTGAAAAAAAATCATTCTTAACAAAATAAAAAGAAAATTTAATCAACAATCTCATCATTGATTTAAGAGTGTGATCGTCATATGACCACGTTTGATATAATGAGGGTAGCATATTCGGGTACGTTTGGTGTGATATGCTTTGGCCTAATAAGTTCCACACCCTTACCGAACACTCCAGGAAGGCAACCAGGTCTCGCGGTTGATTGAGATTTATGCACATTGCACTTCCTTAGGCTCGCAAGCCTTGGTGTCAAGGGTTCGGTAAACAAGTGCATCCCTCTTACAATTACTACATATCCGTCCCACGAATCATCCTCAAGGAGAGGGGAGAAAAAAGGTGGGATTTCTTAAGGAATTTCCCGATTAATAATCGTCATAGAGTTTTAAAAACAATTTTGAGAGTGAGGCATAGCCTCGGATTAAGTGTGTGCTTTTGTGTACAAGAATAATATCAAATCATTAAATAGTATTTAAGCTACTACAATCAATATAATTTAGGGTGCAAACACGTAAAGGAATATCACGTATAGGGACCCAAGCATGCTACTAGGCTGTTAAATCTAACTACCTATCTTATAGCCTTCGGCTCTGATACCAATCTGTCACACCCCGACCAAAGTAGGAACATGCCGGGGCGTAACGTATTGATTGGACTGTAGCTCGAAAGACACTAATTAAAGTGACAATAATTATTTAATTCATTAATATCAAAACAAGTACACAAATTCAATAAACATAACAATTACATCATATTTATTGTTTGGATAAATATCCTAAGGTAAAAACTAATATCTTAAATGTCGATCAATGTAAATTACTTGTATCTGTAGCATGTATAAAAATAGAGTTTGTCAACACGAATGTTGGTGAGAATACATAAGTTTTAGTTGAGATTCATATATAGATAAAAAACCACAATTCATATGTAAATGATGAGTATTACTATTTCTATGAAAATGTAAACAACTAAATAGATGTCGAATCGTTCTTATTGATACGAAATCAATGTACTTGGGTAAATGTATGATCATACTAGATGAGGATAGATGAGGATGAGATACCAACCACCAAACATAAAATAAACAATTAAGCACATAGAGCATTATCATAGAGCATGCAATAATCACACATAAACATATATTGAATTGTGTTTTGAATAGATGTGAAATAAAAATGAGTAAAATAAAGTATACATGCTACCCCCAAAATATAAAAGATGGAAAAAGGGGGATATGTAAACTCACCTTATAGAGTAGGATAAACGAGGACGAGATAATAAAAGAAAGAGCTAGGATGAAAACGGTCAAGCTTCCCGAGATTTACCGACAATTCATCCTAGTTGTTAACAATAAATTGAGTTACATATAAAAGACAAAATAATAAGACGGATTGTGGGTCTCGATGAGGTTATTGATCTTATTGTCATTTTATTATGGTTGTATATTATATCATTAGCGTGATTATCCTTATTGTTGTTATTATTATATTTGCTTTCGTTAAAAAAATTAAATGTTTATAAAGTGATAAAAGTTGGAAAATTTATACGTTCATGAATCTTTAAAATGAATACAATTTGGGTGATTAAACGAGTTATCATAACGTATATATATTCATACATATATACAAAAGATTTATGAAGAAAAACGACAAGTATAGAGGTTCGGTAACCATTCTTCGTTTATTAAATATTATGAACATAAATTAATATTAAAGAAAGTTATTTAATTGTGTTAAAAAGAAAATTACATAACAAAATTGGTTCCAGTTGACTTGAAGGTTCGGTTTTGCAAAGGTTATATTTATAAGATTTATTAAGCAATAATAATAATCAAAAAGGAGGTTAATATGAAATAATATCACCAAAATGGGTAAAAAGAATTAAAAACGGGCTGGGTCGGGTTCGAACCCGCGACCTCCGTCCCTCAACAAACAAGTGTTACCAGCAGACCAGCCCAGACAATATGCAATAACACTGGTTCAAAAAAATTGATAAACACAAGCTGTTTGTTCAACAATTGATTATATAAACCCTAAACTTGATTCGATCCAATCCGTTATGATTAACCAAAACAAGTTTAGGGGTTTCGATACCCTTGCAAACGCAATTCAAAACATATATTTAATCACCTTAAATAACGAGCAGAAGGGGGGAAACGACGCAAGAACATGGCCGGCGGTTAAGTGGTTTGAACGAGCAACTAACGAGTCAAATGAATTCAATTAAATAGAGGGTTAGTGTCGGAGATCAAACAAGGAAGGTATCCTCACAATTAATTGGAATGATAACAATTATTTCTTGTTCATCCGTGATTTAGGGTTTTGGTTAGGTTAAAGAAGGAAAAAAAGATTAAAATGATGTAATTAACATAATTAACTTGTCGGTGAGCCGCGTCTAATCAAAAGTAAACGATTTTCTAATATATAACTCGATCACAAACAGATTTGGACATTCAAATGATTGATTTCTTGATTCGGGTCCAAGAAAACCCGTTTAGACAAAGGGATGGGTAAATGGATTAACCAATTAAGAAGGTGAGTTATATAACATAAGTTGCACTCAGGCCCTTGTAGTTTGAAGTTGGAGATATAAGAGGCTAAAACTTGTATTTGGGTTAAAAGCGTCAAAGTTAAATTAATGAAACGATAAATAAATAATATAGTAATTATAACTTGATAAGTACGGGAATTATATTAATTAAAGAGCCCGTACCTGTAAATGGGTCGGGTAACGGTTACAAATGATAAAGCGAAAAAAACCCGAAATGTTACAGAAATGGCAAGGCCAACTCATTATCTTGGTTATTCTTCCACATGATCTATTTATCATAAAAAACGTCGATATCTTTCTTGAAACAATTAATCAACCACATTGGATTGAACATCACATTGAATCTTTTCTAGTATGCATTTCCCCAAAATACAACAGCTTCCCCAATATGTTCATCGTAGCACCGCGGTTGAAAATCTTGATAAAAATCATGTTCCATAGTTTTCAACGAGATCTTCTTCAATACTCGAGGAGCTTTTACATGCAAAATAACCTTCAAATGAATTTTATATGGACATATCTCCCTTTTGCTCATTTGTCGGGAAGGAATTTGGGGTTGTAAGAACTTGAAGCCATGTTCAACTTCATACACCGGGTTAATATCAAACCATCTCACTATATCAACATTTCCTCTGTTAAAAAATGACAGGACCGTGGACTCGTGATTCGAACAACTTCCGGCAGGAACAATAACACACGAGACTGATAATTACGAAGAACACTAACTATAGCCGACGGAATCAACTATAGTAAGACTAAAACTGGAAATAACTGTCACACCCCGACCAAAGGCAGCGGAACATGCCGGGGTGCAACGGATTGCCCATGAACACAAGACACTATTAAAGTGACAATATTTAAACAACTCATTAATTTCATTCAATCACAAAAGTAGCACATCTCGTTCATACAAATAAACACCAAATACAAGAAAATAAATATTGTTCATTCTTCTAATAACCTAGCGGTATCAGATAGAGTGGCGTCTTCAAACTCCAAATCAAGTAATAATCAAACATGTAAAATGCATAAATTAGTATTTGTCAACACGAATGTTGGTGAGCAATTTCATAGTTTTGAGTATATATAATATGAGGAAAAACCCACAAATCGTATATGAAACTATAAATAAAAGCAACAATTGCGGTATATAAATCATAAGTAAATGAGGACCCTTTCTAATCGGTAACAACCGACATACTCGGATAATAAGGCCCTATTCTACTAGCACAAGGCTGATGTAGTTAGGGGAACGTATAATCATACTTATTGAGGCTCAACAACAACATAAAAATAAACACTCTTGCATGTAAAACATATGAAGCATATAACACACAATAGAGCTCAAGTATTCTAGTATCATACACCCTAATGTTTGTGGTTTGAGGATCGAGTATTATAAATTATTCTTTTTTGAATAAGTATGCATGTTACCCCCAAAGTATAAAAGTGAAAACGGGGGATAAAATGTACTCACGTGAAATAAGTAACTTGAAGGATAGTTTGTGTGACATTCGTCAATTGGGGGTTCTATTTGTATTCGTTTGTGTATTTGTTTATCACGTAAACCGACCCGATTTATATGCCAAACATTTACAATATATAAAATATTGGATTTTATGTTACTAAATCACTCCCACATGTTCAATTTTAAAAACCCCTTTTACGGATTCGAAAACGGCTTTAAAACGATCAAAATACATCAAAAACGAACTTCCGGACGCGAAACGAACCACGCTAGATGGACTGAACACGCCCCCCCCCCCCCTAGCACGTCGCACCGTGGGCCAGGGCAAGGGAGGCCTTCGTGGGTGGCATCCTCAGGTCTGCAAGTATATTTGTTTGTTGTTGTGTGTGGTTCATATCACTTTACCCAATCCGAATTTTCTACCCATTATACCTCTTGCTTATCCTCTAAACCTTATACCCTATTATCAAGACCCTTTCCTTCATTCATCCTTGCTCTCACTTCATCTCTACTCCAAATTCTCTCTCAATTCTTATGATTCAAAGGTTGTTCTTCATATTCTTAGTAGTTGACTTCTCAAGTCAAACTAACCCTATTTTTCATTCTAACTTGTTCATATAGTTTTACTAACACTTGATTATGGTGGTACAACATATATATAATATACACCCCTTGTTACCTTTGGTACACTTCTCCGGTTCCAAAAGGTGAGGTTTCAGACCTTGGAAGGCAAGGCTTCATGGAGGACTTACGTGGTCCTTGTTATATATTTTCCGCATCTAACAATCTAATGCTTACTAACCATGCTTAACTTCTGCTCATTTTGGTTTATTTACAAGTTCCATGGTTATGAGTTTGAGGGTCTATGCTTCGGTTTAACCGTAAATAACTCTAAACTGTAAACCGAACTTTGCTTACTAGTTTTTGTTAAATACTTGTTTAAAATATGTTTAATGCTAGATTTCAGTTTATAAACCCATTTTTATGAGTTCCATGGTTATGGGTTGGTAGATTCTAAACTCGGTCTTAACCCGAAACTAGATCCGAATTGTAAACCAAACTTTTTGTTTAAAACCTTTATTGTTAACTTTTTGGTTGTAAAACAAAGTATTTTCATTTGTACATTATTATACATGTTCTTGGACATTTGGGCATGTGGAAACTATCTATGAACTTATTTTGAGATGGAAACCGAACCAAAACCGAACTTTTGTTTAAAGACTTTATTGTTAACTTTTGGTTGTAAACTTAAGTTTCTTCATTTATAAATTAGTATACAAGTTCTTGGATATTTGGGCATGTGGAGACCGTCAATGAACTGTTTGAGAGATGGAAACCGAATCAAACCGAACTAAACCGATACTTACTCGCTTAAGACACACAAGTGTGTTTTTAGCTATCAAGACTTGTATATTTCTTTAAAAATAGTTTACAAACTGATTTTAATTATTTTCTTAAGTACTTGGAAATGTTGGATCCACTTGACCTCGTAACAAAGTTTGGACCGACAAAACCGAACACTCGCTTAACGTACGTTGTTAGTTCTAAAACAATAGAACTACATACTTGGTTAAGTCTTATTAAGTTTTATTGAGTTATCTCATAACATTTATTATTTTGGAAAGTTGACTTTGGGTTTGACTAATTATCAAGACCTGAACCAACAACCCGAACACTCGTTAAAAACCCGTTTTAGTATCTGTATTCCAAAGGGACTTTCATTCTTGCATTTTTACCCACCTTATTACTTAACATAGGTTGAGTAATTATTAAGGTTAGATACTTTAACACGGTTTCGAGCAAACTTACATTTTAAAAGGGTTATTTCTATAATTTCTTAAATAGTTACATTTTAAACCTTAAACTTTAATTGTGTACATTTCCTATCTTTTTATTTTAAAGATTTCCTAAAACAACCATTCTAATTCAAGGCTTTTACTTTTATTTAGGCCTTGCTCGTTAGACTCGTCCTTCCATTTTCCCGTCTTTTACCGACCAAGTTTTATACTTGAATGTGAGTACTTTTCATACCTCGTTTTCTATATTTCGTTTTAGGGGTGATATTGCATACTTATTTCAATCTAAATGTTTTATACTTGAGTCGTAAACCACAAACTTTATTGTATAATTTACTTAAATAAATGCTCGATTTGGTGCTCTATGCTTACATGCTTATGTGCTTCTGTGTTTACCGCTTTTGGTTGGTTGATTCATAAATCCGTGAACTATCTGGTATTCTCTTATAGCACGATGCCGTTAATGTATTCTTATTAACGACCTCATGAAATCCGAATCTATTTGGTATTCTCTTATAGACCGTGCCGTTAATGCATTCTTATTAACGACCTCATATAAAAATCCTGAACCATCTGGTATTCTCTTATGACAGGTGTCGCTAATGTGTTAGCGATCTCATTATTATCCAAATTGTTGCTTCTATTTATTATTTTGTATACAAGATTGTGGCATTTCTTATTATATACATATTGTTAAAAAACCATGAAATTGCTCACCAACATTTGTGTTGACAAACTTTATTTTATGCAATGTTACAGGTTTGACTTTTGTTGACTTGAGGGCTTGACGAAAAACGATACCAAGACTATTAGAATATTAGTAAAACGAACAATATATTTGTTTACTTGTATTCAATTTGTTTGTATGAACGAGATGTGTTGTGTATTGATTTATGAAATAAAACGAGTTGATTAAATATTGTCACTTTAAATAGTTTCTTGTGTATTTGTCCAATCACGTCGCACCCCGGCATGTTCCGCCGCATTTGGTCGGGGTGTGACAGATTGGTATCAGAGCCACAAGACTATAGGAGGTTGGTTAGACGTAACGACCTAGTATAGTCTTTTCTTTAGGTTCCTTATACGTGTTGACTATACGTGTTTACCCTACTTGATTGGTCAATACACTTGGTTATTTATATACTTATTTATTTCATCAAATCGTATATATACACGAATACTCGAAACATACTAAGGTATCCTTACCTTCCTTTTGATAAATTTTATATATACACATACATGCATTTTCATAATAATCTAAGGTATCCTTACCTTACCGCAAAAACATTAGTTTTTATTGTGTTTTATGGATCACGAGCTTAACTTGGATCTCGTTGTTTCAAATCTCCTTAAAGATTGTCTCATATGAGATGACCACTTTAAGTTGTCGAATGCGAGCGTTCCGGTCACCATCCTAATTTTCAGTGTTGAAACAATAGAACCATGGTGGTTCGTCGACTAGTGTTTTGACATGATGTTGTATTCCGATTTATTATTTTTGTTGCAATCGTTATTTGAGCCGAAAACATGAAAAAGACGCGGTGGTACGTGCACATGTTTAGACTCCAACAAAGTATTTTATAAAGGTTTTTAGTGTCGGAATATCAAGTCATGGTGGTTCATGCGCGATTTTTCCGCCTTTAAATCTTAAGACATTATTTACAAATTCAAGGATTTAAACAAATTTCCCCCTTTTTACTTTGTCATATAAATCCGCGTCACAAAAATCTCAATTATATAATTCTATTTGACCGTTATGATTCATTCTAATGTGTTTTGATTTCACATGGTAAAGTTTTTATACAAATTTTCTCATTTTGATTTCACACCGCGATGTGGTTACAAAAAAAGGGTTCATTTATTATGATCTCTTCAATAATATATATATATATATATATATATATATATATATATATTGAACTATTTATAGTGATTTTAACATGCCATTTTTGTTCATTAAGACTATATATAAACCCAATTTTTATCATATGAATTTCACCATATTAAAAAAAATGTTTTATGAAAAATTTTACCTTAAATTCACAAGTAAATTCCCATTATATAGATTTTACATTGTCTTTTAAGTTTTCATATATTTTTTTTTATTTTTATAACGATCTCTTTTATTTTGAAACCATCATTTCACAATATCGATTATTTAAAAAAAAAATTCACCACGTTATATTTACTCTATATTATATAATATGCACAGTAGAAATTTTCATCACCAAAATATATTTTCATAACAACTTTCATTATGCAATTTTTGGTTCATTAAAAATTTTTACCAATAAAATTTTGCATCATACGATCTTCCTAGTTTTAAATTTCTTATGGTAGTTTCGCCTTGATTTTTCAAGAAAATCACAAGCATATAGTTGGTAATCTTCTTAACATTCTCATGCAAAACTCCATAGAAATTCTATTTAAAGACAAAAATCGTTTATTTTCGATTCCTCGATTCACAATGACGATCATTTTAACTTACCATGATATATTTTCGTTATACGGTATTAAGTAACGCACTTGGGAAAAAATTTTCGTTATGCAAATTTGTTTTCCAAAAACGACATTCATCATTATACCTCATAGCCAATTTTGACATTCAATCTACTTATTATAAATTCCTCATAAGCAAAAATTTAAAATTTGATCCTTATAAAAATTTATTTTGCTTTCTCATGAAAATCGGTTATTATTTTTACAATAAACCTTAAAATGCAAACTATATTATCTTAGTATTTCCATGATATTTTCCACTAATAAATTTTAAGCATTGTCAAGAACGATTTACGTTACGTGGGTTGGTTTATTTCAAATTTTCTCATAAATTATTTTACAATTTAAACCGACCCGACATATTGTAACAACTCTCATTTTAGTGGAAATTTTTTTAGCAATAAAAGTTGTTGTGATTCCCAAGCTTGAATCCAATATTTTATTTTATACATAATAACTTGTAACTTTAATTATCAAAATTTCATGAATGTTTCAAGCACTATTTATAAATTATGATTTTCAATTTAATTTTTATTATTAGTCAAAATTTCCCGAAACACAACCAAGCTTCTAAACACTCGTATTCCATCTCGAACTACCACCTTAAACCAACCATCCTTACACTACTAAAGTTTTCCCACGCACTCAAATATTTCCCCAATACGAACGAAACCTAACATACCAAAGTTATACCCTCACCAACTCAAACCCCAAGTAAATCCAAGATGTACAAAATCAACCCATCAAAAAGCCTTAAATACTTAAACTTTTACGTCATGAAAACCTATCAAACCCATTTTCCTAATACTTCGAAGATACCGACAAACACACCCACAAATACCTTGAACATATACAAACAAAGCTTACCCAACTATGACTCAATCCTTCGACTCATGCTATGTCAATTCACAAACCATATCGCCATACCGTTCCCATCCAACCATAGAGTCGATATCCAAATAGCAACCCAAACACTCCTTACAAAATACATGTACAAGCCGAATCTCAACCCAAACTAGTCAAGATCAAATTATCCAACCCATCAACTTAACCCGATCTCAAATAAGCAAACCTCACCTATTAGCCCAACCACTACTCACACAAATCATCTAAGCCTAACCCACTCAAACGACCTAGACTCAACAAACCTCATCAATCCAACTCAAGAAAACCCAACTACGCAAGCCAACCGAAACGCACTCACTCTTCACCAAATTTCCAAACCATTCACCATTCGAAGCCTAAAACCCCTCCATACACACGCAAGCTTCATTTTTCCCTAAAATATTTTTTATGTATGTACATACAACTAGTGTACTTATAACAACCTTATGTGTTCAAATAATCACTTTTAGATTATAAACTCTTTCAAGATTAATGATTTACGTATTATGTCCAAATCTTATAAATCATCTTTGAAAAATCTAAGATTGTCATGACAACAAAATTCTATTATGAAGATTTTTTTTCAAAGAGATTATTAACCGATTATATGCGTGTTTTCAAGGTTTTAAATATTGTCACCTAAGGTGATAAATCTCTTAATAACTTTATAAATACGAGGTTTCATTTTGAATATTGAACGCGAGGTTGATTCAATAACAAATTACAACTTTCACCATCTTGCATAAACTCAATGATTATGGCTTTGCAAATCTTTTCGGGACGTATTTATAAATGATTTTTACTTCATATTGTGACATAAATTTTGTTCAATAACGATTTACACGAACTATTACCTCTTATTATCTCAAGCATCATTTCATAAATATTTTTTGTCACAACCTCTTCATGTATACAATTTCCTTTAACAATTGGCTTGCATGGCTTTCATTTGATTATTATTTACATCTTTCTCTAACTACATATTACCGTGACGTCTTGTTATATATACATTTTCTTGGAAACGATTGAACGACTTTACTTGAGACTTGATTTTCAATTTCATTCTATTATTTTTAAAAGAGTATATGGCACGTGACTTACATATTTCGTCATTTATTCGAGTATCACTGTTATTGCGATTTTTTTTCCATTGATGAGATGTTTCAATGGTAACTTTATGCACATGAGATTTCATTTTGTGTCTTGATTATTCATGACCAAATTCAAGCTATTCAATAACAATTTGTGTAATACTTTCGTTTATCTTTTAAACGATATTTTCATGACTATGTTATTCATATTTGAGCATCTATGTAAACACGATTCTATGCATTATTCTACCTTGTTTCATTGGAGCTATTAAGCGGCCTATGTGTTTTTTACCGCAAGTTTTGGCGCTGTTAGAAACCGTTATTATAATGACGATTATATAAATGGTTTCACAATAGTGGTCGTATTCACGTTTTATCACATTTCATCGATTGTTTTGGTTGCTAATCAAATACTATATTATTTATGTTGATATACGTATGCGTCATCCCAAGAAACTCACATCATTCTCATGTTATTACATTCTACGCAATCGTATTCTCAATTACCTATAACCTCAAGTTTGTTCACGAATGAAACTCATCGTACGCTATTATTAATTGTAACGCTGCTTACACCGACCTCATATACTCACTTATTAGGTTTCTCATTTACACCTATCGGATTTTATTTTATTTTATTTTTTCATTTTCACCCTTTGGATTCTCGTTTTCATTTATTGGACTTCTCACTTCCTTTCATCGGAGTTCTCATAATTAAAATCTCACTTATCGGATTTTATACCAATTTGGTGTCCCGACGTGCAACCATGGATCTTAAATGATTTGTTTATTCTTTTCACATTGATGACATTTGACTTCAAATCTCGTTTCGTAATTGTTTGACCTAAATTTTATATTATTCGATCGTCTTTGCTTATTTAAACCAAATTGATATTTACACATTGGTTTATATTCTTAGATTTAATTGTTTTAGTTATTTATTCCATTTTTCTACTTATTTAAAAGTAACATCCCAAAATATTCAACCGCTGGTATTGGTGATCAATATTTGTAAAGTTCAATAGATTTTATTTACATATTCATTTATTTAAAGATCTCAAAATAAATATGTCTCTTAAACCACACAATGGAACGAACCATGTGGACCATACAACGATCTAAATAATTATGGGTGCACCCTTAATTATCGAAATCCCCGTATGGAAGCCATAGTAAGTGCGGTTGTGTGCGATGACTCAGACCCGAAGATGATGGCAGAAAAACGATAGAAATGTGAATCATGATAAGGGCATGGTGGATATGCCTCCGGTACATCCTATATATAAGTGTCTTTATTATGTTTCTCATTATTAGCGTTTTTCAAATCATGCAAGGATTTGACGTTATTCTTTGCTTGAACATTTTTCATGATTGTTTTACCAAAAGCGACATTCGTTAATAATTACCTTTTATTTGAGTTTATTTTAATTTCGGAACAAAATTTCTCAAAAGTTGGGGATACTGTGACATTCGTCAATTTTGGGTTCTATTTGTATTCGTTTGTGTATTCGTTTATCACGTAAACCAACCCGATTTATATCCTGAACATTTAAAATGTATAAAATATTGGATTTTATTTTACTAAATCATTCCCACATGTTCAATTTGAAAAACCCCTTTTACGGATTTGAAAACGACTTTAAAACAATCAAAATATATCGAAAACGAACTTCCGGACGCGAAACGAACCACGCTAGACGAGCTGGACCCCCTCCCCCCGGTACACGCCGCGCCGCGCGGACAGGGCAAGGGAGGCTGTCGTGGGTGGTGGCCTCAGGTCTGCAAGTATATTTGTTTGTTGTTGTGTGTGGTTCATATCACTTTACCCAATCCGAATTTTTTACCCATTATACCTCTTGCTTATCCTCTCAACCTTATCCCCTATTATCAAGACCCTTTCCTTCATTCATCCTTGCTCTCACTTCATCTTTACACCAAATTCTCTCTCAATTCTTAATATTCAAAGGTTGTTCTTCATATTCTTAGTAGTTGACTTCTCAAGTCAAACTAACCCTAATTTTTCATTCTAACTTGTTCACATAGTTTTACTAACACTTGATTATAGTGGTACAACATATATATATATATATATATATATATATATATATATATATATATATAATATAAACCCCTTGTTATCTTTGGTAGTTACTTCTCCGGTTCCGATCAGTGAGGTTTCGGACCTTGTAAGGCAAGGCTTCATGGAGGACTTACGTGGTCATTGTTATATATTTTCCGTATCTAACAATCTAACTTTATTATTGCTTACTAACCATGCTTAACTTCTGCTCATTTTGGTTTATTTACAAGTTCCATGGTTATGAGTTTGAGGGTCTATGCTTCGGTTTAATCGTAAATAGCTCTAAACTGTAAACCGAACTTTGCTTACTAGTTTTTGTTAAATACTTGTTTAAAACATGTTTAATGTTAAATTTCAGTTTATAAAACCATTTTTATGAGTTCCATGGTTATGGGTTGGTAGATTCTAAACTCGGTCTTAACCCGAAACTAGATCCGAACCGTGAACCAAACTTTTTGTTTAAATACTTTATTGTTAACTTTTTGGTTGTAAAACTTATGTATTTTCATTTGTACGTTATTATACAAGTTCTTGGATATTTGGGCATGTGGAAACTATCTATGAACTTATTGTGAGATGGAAACCGAACCAAAACCAAACTTTTGTTTAAAGACTTTATTGTTAACTTTTAGTTGTAAACTTAAGTTTCTTCATTTATAAATTATTATTCAAGTTCTTGGATATGTGGGCATGTGGAGACCGTCAATGAACTATTTGAGAAATGGAAACCGAACCAAACCAAACTAAACGGATTCTTACTCGCTTACGACACACAAGTGTGTTTTTAGCTATCAAGACTTGTATATTTCTTTAAAAACAGTTTACATACTGATTTTAATTATTTTCTTAAGTACATGGAAATGTGGGATCCAACTTGATCTCGTAATGTTTGGACCGACAAAACCGAACACTCGCTTAACGTACGATGTTAGTTCTAAAACAATAGAACTACATACTTGGTTAAGTCTTATTAAGTTTTATTGAGTTATCTCTTAATATTTATTATTTTGGAAAGTTGACTTTGGGTTTGACCAATTATCAAGACCCGAACCAACAACCCGAACACTCGTTAAAAACCCGTTTTAGTATCTTTATTCCAAAGGGACTTGCATTCTTGCATTTTTACCCACCTTATTAATTAACATAGGTTGAGTAATTATTAAGGTTAGATACTTTAACCCGGTTTCGAGCAAACTTACATTTTAAAAGGGTTATTTCTATAATTTCTTAAATAGTTACATTTTAAACCTTAAGCTTTAATTGTGTATATTTCCTATCTTTTTATTTTAAAGATTTCCTAAAACAACCATTCTAATTCAAGGCTTTTACTTTTATTTAGGCCTTGCTAGTTAGACACGTCCTTCCATTTTCCCGTCTTTTACCGACCAAGTTTTATACTTGAATGTGAGTACTTTTCATACCTCGTTTTCTATCTTTCGTTTTGGTAGTGATATTGCATACTTATTTCAATCTAAATGTTTTATACTTGAGTCGTAAACCACAAACTTTATTGTATAATTTACTTAAATAAATGCTCGATTTGGTGCTCTATGCTTACATGCTTATGTACTTATGTGTTTACCGCTTTTGGTTGGTTGATTCATAAATCCGTGAACAATCTGGTATTCTCTTATAGCACGGTGCCGTTAATGTATTCTTATTAACGACCTCATAAAATCCGAATCTATTTGGTATTCTCTTATAGACCGTGTCGTTAATGTATTCTTATTAACGACCTCACATAAAAATCCTGAACCATCTGGTATTCTCTTATGACAGGTGTCGCTAATGTTTTAGCGATCTCATTATTATCCAAATTGTTGCTTCTATTTATTATTTTGTATACAAGATTGTGGCATTTCTTATTATATAAATATTGTTCAAAAACCATGAAATTTCTCACCAATCTTTGTGTTGACAAACTTTATTTTATGCAATGTTACAGGTTTGACTTTTATTGACTCGAGTGCTTGACGAAAAACGATACCAAGACTATTAGGATACTTGTAAAACGAACAATATATTTGTTTACTTGTATTCAATTTGTTTGTATGAAAGAGATGTGTTGTTTATTGATTTATGAAATAAAATGAGTTGATTAAATATTGTCACTTTAAATAGTGTCTTGTGTATTTGTCCAATCACGTTGCACCCCGGCATGTTCCGCCGCCTTTGGTCGGGGTGTGACAGTTTGCAATAAAACGAGGAAGGGTAAGTTCAACGGGCAAGACCTAGATCAAAAAAAGTCTTGAGTTAGTAGATGGTTTTAATAGATTTAATGTAAAACAACTTGACAAGTAACATAAATAATTAAAGTTTGAATGCTAAAATGTAAACACATAAGGAATTAAAGTAATGATTTTTGAAATTAAGTTTACTCGAAGTCAGGTCTCTGTATCATATTTATTAGTTTTTACTTAACCTTTGTTAAGTAAATATTTGGGTATAATTGCAATATTGCAAAGTTAAATAGATACCAAAACGAGATTTTATGAGTGTTCGGATTTATCGATTCGAGTCTTGATAATTGGTCAATTTCGAAGCCGAGATTCCAAAATGTTATGAAATAACTCAATGAAATCAAAAGAAGCTTAACCAAGTGTGTAGTTCTATTAAGAAGAACCCCGACGTCTGTTAAGCGAGTGTTTGGTTTTGTCGGACCAAATTTGTTATAAGATCAAGTTAGATCCAACATACCATGTGTTTTGAGAAAACAATTTAAAATTAGTTTATAAAATAGTTTTAGAGAAAATGAGATTTGATGGCCTAAACACACTTGTGTGTCTTAAGCGAGTGAACTCGGTTCTGTTCGGTCTTGGTTCGGTCCTTGACTCGGAATAAAACCGAGGATGGTTGTCACATACCCAATACCATAGAACTCATTAAAATAAGCTTAAAAATACTAATACTCAAGTCTTACATACAATATGTTAACAATAAAGTATTTAAACAAAAGTTCGGTTTTGGTTCGACTCTTGATTCGGGATGAAACCGAGATCGGTGGCCACATATCCAATACCATTGAACTATTAAAAATGATTTGGAAACTAAAAGTAAATAAGGACTAAACAATATTGATAAGCATAAACTAAAGTATGATTTAAAACATAAAATCAAGGACTATAATAGTCCTCCGTGTAGCCTTGCCTTGTAGCACGACACTTCAACCGATCGTGACCGGAGAAATGAAAGCCGAAGGAAACAAGGGGTGTATATTATATATATGTTGTCATATCAAGCTTTAAATAACAACAATAAGTTAGAACAAGGTTAGCATTAGTTTGACCTTAAGTAGTCAAACTAACAAAAGGTTGAAGTTGAACACTTGGATCTTAGATTGAGAGAGATTTTGGAGAAGAAAGAGCAACCAAATTGGTGCATGGGACATTGCTTTATAGTGGTAGAACATGGTTCATTCATAAGGGGTAAAATTGCATGTGATTGGTGATGGTCAAACAATGCACAAAACAACAAACACATCGAGCTGGTCTGCAGGTGCTGCTAGGCGTCGCGCGGCCTGCATGGGAAGAGGGATGGCGCGGCGCGGCGCCCCTATGGGGGGGGGGGTGTTTGGCTCCAGCTTTTGATAATTGACGATATAGGCCCCCGAGTTCGTTTTAAATCGTTTTTAGTCATAAAGAGGTGTTAACGCACCGAAAAAGGTGTTTTCTTGATCCGACACTTGTGTAACATAAACGAACATAAAAACCTAATATTACATTAATAACGACGGATCCGAAAGATCAAAACGGGTCAAGTTTTTGATACAATACAAATACAAGTTAATCCGGAAATGTCAAATGTTACAATAACACAGATCAATATAACTTAAAAGATTTTCATTTCATTAAGTGTAATTCAATGAGGTACAAACGGAATATTAGGGTTTTGAAGGAATGTCGGCACAGTAAGTATATTCACAGGAACTTAGGTGTGCAGAGGTATCTAAGGTGTTCCGTCAATGCTAACAATCATTCTATTTATAGGGGACCCTGACAGTCCTTCTATATATAAGTGTAAAACATAAAAATATATAAGTGTAAAAGTCTTCGAGCAAGCTATTTCATTGACGAGCATGACTCATTTGACCTTAGAATCTTTGAGAATGCTAGGGAATTTTCCTGCTTTTTTCATAGTTTTTGCATGCAGTAATCCGCTTTTGAACTAAGTTCTCACTTTTGGCTAATGTTTTCACAATCTCCCATGGCCGAAAACTACTTCCCATGCGGAAGTTGAAGCTATATGGTAACTATGCTAGAAAGAGATTCTAGTTTTAAAACGAAACCATCCTTTAAGCTAAAACTACATCTAAGTGAAAACTAACCTAAAAAGCGAAACTACTAACTGGTGTATTAACTAGGCCAAAACGACCAAGTAAAGTGAAATCTTACTAGAAGCGAAAACTTCAACTGTTCTTCATGGTAGGTAATTTTCTTGTTTAGTAGTCATTTTAACTTTCATGTCCGAATGAAATCTTAGATATAGATGGCTTAGTTATACATGGCCATGTGCATCCGGTAAACTTGTACCATATAATGAATATTTGATAAGGAAATGTGCCTAAGCAATTTAAATGAGTCAAAGTTTTGTACTCAATTGGTTGTACATTTTAATATGATATGGTGTCACAAAACATAATGATACCTACAAAATAAATGGTGTCATTGTAATTATGGGATTTTTATGGCAATTTCTCATATAAATGAAAACATTGCTCGGCGACATCTCGTCTTTTTTTCGTTTCAAAATGCTTTTGTTTTCAAAATGGGTGAAGTTTTATTAAAATAAAATAACTGGCTTATATAGAGAGCAAAAATCTTAAAGCTATTCCTATATTTAGTCTAGTGATCAATAGCAAAATAAATGTCACCTTTCTCGATTATCCTTGGTACGTGCGGTGATCAAATTTTTTTCAATACTTCAAAGACATGTTTTTCCCATGAGACTTCGTGATTCTTTTTAGTGTTACTACCTCTACGCATTCAAAACTATGGGTTCATGAATAACGAGGCTCATATAATTAATTTCGGTGCTAAACACATATTATTTCGTAGGGTTCACACAAATTTTCAACAAACCGCTTAACAAACATGAAACACAAAAAAACCAGGTTGGGTGGGTTGGCCGAACCGACGGATTTAACTATTTGGCAGCTTAATGGTTTGGCTTGGTTGATTTAAATCAATATTTTTCTTAATCATAAATTCATAAGTTTGTGTTACAATCTGTAACATGATAAAAATAGTGCATGATTATATACATATACACAACTACATATCTTAAATATACACATATAACTAAGCTAAAACATATGGTCCTGCTTACACGGTTAGCTCTAAGTTTTATGTCGGACTGAATCAAACCGTTAACCATCAAATCGTTAGCTGAACACTTGCATCTTAAACCAGCATGAACGTTTATGTTTGCGCGATTCAATCAGTTTCAATATTATTTGGACATCCCTAATGTTACATTAGAACATAAAAACATTTTCTTATTATTTTAAACTAGTAAGCTAAACCTAAATATACACATTTTTGTAACAGGTTTACCCTACTGTCCAAATTTAAGTAAGTAAAGTGAGCAAACAAACATTCCACATTACCACTCAGGAGTGGGTAGATATTGAATATTCGGTTTAATAACTGGGACCCGGATACCATTCCTATATGCGTCAATGTACTTTCAGGGAGGTTGCACTTTGAGCCCGTCAAACGTAAAATGACCCTATGGAATCCCTGTGGTGCGTTGGTATGTGCCCCTCCATCAACTAATGGTGTTTGTTGAGTAGGGGGTATTAAAAAAATTTAAATCCGAATCCGTATCCGAAATATCCGAAAATCCGAATTCAAATTATCCAAAAATTCAAAATTTGGATATTTGAATTTTCGGATTCGGATAATGATTTGAAAATCTTTTGATAGTTCGGATATCCGAACTATCCGAAATAGTTTTTTTAAGGGATTACTCCATATAATAGTAACCAACTTTAAAAGTTGTTCTAATCAGGTCACTGATAAAAACTTTTGCTCCAATTAGGTTATTGAACTTTTATTTTTGTTTCAATCATAGATATTTTACCTGAATAGTAGGTAATCTAGGTTTTTTTTTTAATTTTTCAATGTTTTTACTTTGCATAATAACTTTTAAAAGTTGCGAAAATTAGTAAAAATGGGAAATATAATTTTAAAATTCCAAAAATTTGCAAAAAAAGTTCGGAAAATTGTAAAAAATTGCAAAAATTGAAAACAAAATGCAAAATTGAAAAAAAAATGCTAAAATGTTCAAAATTTTTTTTTTTTTGGAAAATGGCAATAAATTACAATCCTTTTAGTTATATTGTTAATTTAGAGGTGGCAAATGGGTTGGGTAGGTCGAAATGGGTCACTTAGAAAAATGGTTGTTTTGGCTCGGGTCTGAACGGGTTAGGGTCAACAGGTTCGGGTTATAACGGGTCAAGGTTGGAACGAGTCAAAACGGGTTTCGAGTCAAATTTTTTTGGACCAACGAATCAATGCGTTTTCAACACGTTACAGCTCGTTTTAACAGCAAAAGCTCTTTAAGCGATTTTTTCAGTTCGTTTCAGCACCTAACAGCTCGTTAAAGCGATTTTTCAGTTCGTTTCAGCACCTAACAGCTCGTTAAAGCGATTTTTCAGTTCGTTTCAGCCCCTAACAGCTCGTTTAAGCGATTTTTATGTTCTTTTCAGCACCTAACAGCTCGTTTAAGCGATTTTTCTGTTCGTTTCAGCACCTAACAGCTCGTTTAAGCGATTTTTCATTTTGTTTCAACACCTAATAGCTCATTTATGCAATTTTTCAATTCGTTTCAGCACCTAACAACTTGTTTAAGCGATATTTCAGTTCGTTTGAGCACTTAACAGCTTATTTCAGCACGTTTTGACTAAAATGAGTTGTTTTGGTTCGGGTCGGAACGGATTAGGGTCAACAAGTTCGGGTCAGAACGGGTCCTGGTCAGAACGGGTCCAGGTCGGAAAGGTCAAAACAGGTTACGGGTCGGGTTTTTTTTTTTTTGTTGAACGAGGACAACGGACGAAACATTTTAGTTTTTTTTTTTTGTTTTTGTTTATGTTTTTGTTTTTGTTTTATGTTTTGAATAATGGTTTTTTTATTAATTTTTTTAAATTTTTTTAGGGTTATTTTTTTAAAAAAAAACCTAGATTACCTGCTATCCAGGTAAAATATCTAAGACTGGAACAAAAATGAAAGTTCAATGACTTGATTGGAACAAAAGTTTTTATCACTGACTTGATTGGAACAACTTTCAAAGTTGGTTACTATTCTATGGAGTAATCTCGTTTTTTAATTATTTAATAATAACTATTATTAATAAATTTCGGATAATTTTTGGACACTTTGGATTATTTTCGGATATTTTGGATAATATTAGGATACTTCGGATAATTTTTCAAATATTATGCATAATTTTTGGATATTTCGGATAATTTTCGGATACTTCAGATGATTTTTATATAATTTTTATTTTTTCGAATATTTTGAATATCTGATTCACTATCTAATCGGATATCTGAAATTTCAAATATCCGAAGTTCGGATATCTGAAACTCCGGAGTTAAGGGGCAAAATCGACTTTTCACTTTGTATAAAACTCCCGCTCTAACAATATATATAGTAGAGGTGGCAAATGTGTTGGGTTGGGTCGAACGAGTCAAGGGTTGAAATGAGTCGTGGGTCAAAACGAGTATGAGTCATAATGAGTTTGGGTCATAACGAGTCAATTAAAAAAAGGTTGTTTTGGTTTGGGTCGAAATAGGTTAGGGTCGAACCGGGTTTTGAGTTGTTTTTTTTTTTAACGAGAATAAAGGCGGAAACATTTTAGTTTTTTTAGATTTTTTTCGTTTTTTATTTATATTTTAAGTTATGATTTTTTCATTATTTTTTTTTATTTTTTTTGAGGGTTTTCTATTAAGATCAAAAACCCTCAAAAAATATTCAAAAATAATAATAAAAAAATTATACCTCAAAATATAAATCATAAACAAAAAAAGTAAAAACACTAAAATGTTTCATACATTGTCCTCGTTCCATAAAAAAACAAAAAAAAAACACCTAGAATCGAATCGAAACCGAAAGAATCGATGAAAATGAAACAAAGAAACAAAAAGCCAAAACCGGATTACATCAATCGAAATCGAAAAAATCAATCAAAACAAAACTATAAGAATTCAAACCGAACAAAAACAAAACTGAAAAAGCGAACAAAAACGAGTCCGAAATCGACCAGAAAGAAACGAAAGAAACCAAAACCCAACACGTCACTGATGAAAACTCGTGTTGGCTTGAAACCTGAACCGAACTCGTTCCAATCTGAAACCCGTTTCGTGCCGAAACCTGTCTTGTACGAAAACCCGTTCCGATCCGAAACCTATCACATTTCCTTAGGACACTAACCCACATCGACTCATTTCTTTGAAGTTGTCGACCCATTTTGACCCGAAAATAAAAGAATGAAATTTCAAATGACTCATTTTGACCCATTTAGTTAAAACCTTTTACCCAAACCAACTCATTTAACTTTTAAAACAACTCAATTGATTCATTTGAAAGGGTTTGAGTCAACATTGTCACCCCTAATATATAGTATACACTATTTAAATAATTAATAGACAACATATTTGTACTTTTAGAAGGGTGAGGATTGATCTGCAATTTGAGCCTTCGAGGAACCACATAAACTATCTTCGTCATAAAAAGTAGTTTGAGTCTTCTTTGTTATGAGAGCTTATTTAGGTTTTTGTTTTTAATCGTTTTGCTATTTTATATTTTATATTGTTTTATTTTTTAATATAGTTTTTTTTTTATTTAATACGTATATATTAGTTTGTTGCGCTTATTATATTTTTTTTAACGTTGGCTCTTTCAATTGAGATGTGTACATTTTTAGATTTCTAGCGAATGAACATAATTGAACACGAGCATGTTGATTATTTTAAACGAACAAACATGAACACAAATATTTGTTTTAAGAATAGGGGTGGTTGTAGGTGACGATGGTAGTGATGCGGGAGGTTGACGATGGTGGGTGTAATCAGAAGTTAACCGACGATGAAAAGTAAAGGCCAACGATGGAAAATATGTAGATGATAGAAATAAAATTAGGTTTGATGAAGAAAGAGTTTCTCAAATAAATGAGATGTTATAACCTTTTTAATGAATATCCCATTTAGTGAGACTCATGATCCGCGAAAACTGTTTTTTTGATGATTAAAGAGCTATTTCACAAATAAATGAGATGTTATAATCTGTTTAAGGGCTATGCGGGCTTGGTGATACACATTACTCGCGAAAATTACTGCTTGACTATGAAAGAGTTTCAGAAATAAATGAGATGTTATAACTTATATAAGGATTATCCGGGTTTGGTAGGACCCATATCCATGAATGTGGATCAAACACATAAAAAACCTTAAATCACAAATCAATAAATCTGGTGGTTCAAGAGACGATGGGTAGCAACCAAAAAGTAATACATATATATATTTTTGTGTAAGCATTTAGGTAGATTGATAGATAATTTATCAATGTCATTGTAAATATATTAACTATTTATAGGTGTTTTAAATTTATAGAAACCATATGTTTTAAAAATATTAACGGTAATGATTATATATGTACTATACTATTCGGTTTCTTAGTAAACATTGACACGTTGTTATTATTTATTTTTTAGATCAAAATCCAATGAATCAGTATTCTTATATAGTCCCATGAAAGGAACATGCCAATGCTCGCTGGTTAGAGAAACGTAGAAGAAGAATCAAATATAAATTGATTTTTTAAGAAACGTAGGAAGCAATAAATAGTGACATATGACATCTCAGGATACTAGATGAAGGGTAGTTTAGTATTTTTGATACATAGAAGGGTTTAAATAAGAGGAGCCATATTTTAAGAAGTACAAGACTATGGATGTATTATGTTTTAAATTTTAGGTATAACATTATTTGTGACAATTTAAAACACAATAAAATATATTCAAACTTCTAAGCATGAAATTTTAACACACCAGCAATTTTAAAACAATATGATGTTGTGAAGAAACACGAGTTCAATCAGGGATCCAACGAGTTTTTCTACAGACGTCAAGGCTGGAATCCTTTAGATGTTGTATTAATGTATAATCTGTGGATGAATGGCAGGAAAAAAAATACAATGTGGATTAGAAGGGAGAGATGCTCTTAGCTCAACAAAGCATTATCGCCGCCTTTATCAAGGTCTCTTCGTGTGTAGGTGTAAACAACAAGAGAGTGTGGTGTAGTAGGTAATTTCAACGTACCTTACTTTGGTGTAAAGGTCTATTTATAGTCCAGTCTGCCCGGTGCTAGTGATACGTCGTTTAACCACATGTCGGAGCCGGGTAGGCTGCCTTCTGCTTTTGCAGAGATAGTGGCAACCATGGGTGTCCATTTGCCTTGGTCCCTACTCCGTTGTACCTTTGTCCCCTGCACGAGCACCTTAGGAAGTCTGCGTGCAAGGTGTTCCTACGTGTCGTTATTTTATTGGTGTATGCATGTTTATGCCCTCTTTCTCATACTCTCTTTGTCTCCTTCCCTTCGTGGTTCGGGTTCGAGTCAGGTTTGGTACCATACTTCACCATGTTGTAAAAGTTTATGTCTAAAATACATTTTTATTGAGTTTTAAATTGTTATATATGATATTTTTCTATATAAACGATTTAAGTAGCTCATAATCAAGCAAATATTTTAATTGTGGACTACGAATCATAAATGTTATTTTTAGAGTTAGGTGTATTATTTTTTCACATAATAATCAAGTTGCTCTCTGATATTAGTGGATTCAAAGTTGTTACACCTTAACTAAGTTCTTAAGAGTGTGCTTAATAGTTTGTACATGTTTTGTAAATATATTAGTGTTTATGGTTGCAAAGCGGAAGTCTTGATTAAAATATTATTATATTTCAAAAGATCGGGAATTAAATACCCGATGATTTGTACAAAAATGTTCTACTTGTAAAACCATAATTTACATTATTTTAATAATAAAACTTCATCTGAGCCATCAGATCGTCTAACGTCTATCCATCATCTCCAACACCTATTCTTGATTACTTGTAAATCAGTTTTATAAAATACGCCAGCAACACATGCTGGTGAACATAATGACTTTATAACATTTATGAAATACATTTAGTTCATACTCAAAACAATAAGTGTAAAAACCCGGGTTTTTATATAATATAATGAATGCAAATGCCCGACCCATTTTCGTTTTCGGATAAGTTTAAACAATAAAATATCGTAATGATCAAGTTAATATTTTTTTTATCATTTATATATATTTAATTATCAAATATAATTATGAGTTATATAGATTTTCAACCTTAAACTATAATTTAACCCCTTTATGTACCCACCTTTATAGTACAAGGACTTATTTGTAAATATGATAATTATAATTCAGTCAACCCATTTACCATTTAACCTATAACCAAACCCGTTAACCAGACTCGTTTAGGTTCAACCCATATACCGAAATTATTGTCTTGAGCCGAAATTGTCGAGATAACTTGGAATCAAATCAGGTTTGTGATACATCTTGCCTTTTCGGCCTCACTGACTCTGTGAATTAGGAAACGAGATAATATATGATACATATTGATTATTTTCTTAGGCCGTCAATACCCTAACATTAAAATATAATCCAATTAATCATGGCTGCAACATCCTCTACCCGTCGCCAATAAAACCCTCGTGGTTAATCCTCTATTAGAACGAGAATTGTGGTTCAAGGAACGTGATCGGGTCATTGGGTTACAATATGGATACGGTTATGAGGATGGTTATAAGGTTTAATATTACAATAATAACAGAAATTGCAAGATAGTCCTTGTAGTTTGAAGGTGGAAACAGTTTGGGGTTAAAGTTTAAGTTTGGGTTAATTTTGCCAAAAACATGAAAGTTATAATTATATAAATTATAAATAATTAAACAATAATATAACAATAGTTAATCTCTTCGATAAACACGATATTTTTATTAATAAAATAACCCGATCATTGAACGGGTCAGGTATTTAATAAATTAAAAAAAAACACCTGAGTTATTACAGTTTAGGGTTGTTTGTCCTTTGTATTACAGATTTGTTTTTATTTCAATGAATATTGTTTTACAAATTTGTTGTACCTGAAAAAAATTTGTATATTAAATGTTCGGAAAACATATGTTTAGTTTGAAGACGTTGAATTAATTCATATGTAAATTGTTAGAAAAATATATGTTTGGAAAATATATGTTTTAACTAAGCATATTGAATTAATTCGTATGTAAAAATGTTCTTAAAACATATGTTCGAGAAACATATGTTAGAAAAATATTAAAAAACGTACAATAAAGAGAAATGGCGTAGGTGAGATAAATGACGTAGGAGAGAGAAATAAACATGACAGATAGCTGACATAAAGTATGTGTAACAACTCGGATTTTCCAGTTATTATTTATTAACCGATACCTATAACAAACCACAAAATAAAAATAAATAGATAAATGAATTTCATCCCACATTGGTGGAAGAAGAAAAATAAGAGGCTTCCATCATGGTATAAATAGGAGTGTAAATTCTTGTCCCACATCGCTAGATTATAAAACTAGTGAGTTCTTTATAAGAAAGAAAACTCATATGTTAATGTTCTTATAAGACAAATCACACCCAGTAATCCTAGTGGAGGGTGCGACGCACCCGCACGCTCACGGTCTTGGGCAAAGTGCGATGGGCGCAATATGGCTCTTTGATGACGCACTTTGCACTTCGCATTGCCGCTTAAGGGCCGCCTTAGTATTTTTGTGGAAAATTAAGATTTTTAATAATCTTCCCATCGCGATAGACGACAGGATCGCGTATTGCGACGTGGAAGTTACGCAGACGGGACACGTCGCATGCCACGTGGTGTGCCACGTAGAATGCCTAGGACTGACTCGGCAATGCTATAGATTCTTCCCGATACGCGATAACTTTTGTTTATGTCCATCGCGTATCACGACGGGCTCCAAAATTTCCTAAAAATAGGGAGGAAATGGGACGTTCATTCTTGCCCCAAACTTCTTTTTCTCTCTAAAATTTCTTAAGAGGATAGTATAATACCCGAGTGTCGTAGCGATATCCTTTCCGATCGAAAGAAACTTATATACGCGAATCCAAAAGCTCTGTCTATTAAAGTAAGACATTGCGCCATCGTGTAAAAGTTTCTAATCTCGTGGTTATCGTTATGATTATTGGTTTTATACAAATCCAGATATACTACATTGTTTTTAACTTAGGTGCTTAATACCAGGAAGCTTTCTTTAATTTTAAACTTGCAAGGTGAGATATTCGAGTGTTTTGTACCACTCACATTTGCGCGAGACAACTGTTTTTCCGACACTGTCATGATAATTTCAAAACCTATAAAACTCATGACAGATGGTCTATATGCTTTTTAATTATATTTTTAAAAGTATTTTAAATACATTACAGTGATTAAGTCTCTGTAGACTTACGGGATGGTTACTACTGGTATTGTGGGGTTCTGTATACAAGGCTTGCCTACTGGGCTATTACACGTTACTTATTGGACAAGTGTTATCCAATAAGTAATATGACCACAGTCATAGATACGGTCGAGTGCCAAGTACCTTTCGGTAATTTGTAAGAAGACAGATGTAAAAACATCTTAATGATGTAAGTGTAAAATGTGTCATTTACAAATGAATGTACTCACCAGTATTTCTTGCTGATTAAATATTTTAAACATGTTTCAAGTGACTTGTTAGAGACAAAGTAATGATGTATGCAGGCTTTTAGCTTAAATAAGTGGCTTGTTAACAGAATAAAGAAACGTGTTTTGGGTTTATCCCTATAAGTTTATGTTTGTATCAAATGGGTTAAATTCCCAGATAATAATAATAATAATAATAATAATAATAATAATAATAATAATAATAATAATAATAATAATCTATAATATATATAAACGAAGACATAAAAATCCTACGTGTCGCGATGTGGTCGCTCCCCTTTTTTTTTGAGTCACTAGATTTGCTTGATTTTTAAATGGAGGCTTCTCATGCATTTGACCCGAATTCATGGGTATGGGTCTTACCAAACCCAGATATTCCTTAAACGGGTTATAACATCTCATTAAATTAAAAATTATTCTCACCAATTTATTGATGTAAAAATCCTATAAAATAGAATATAATAAAAATTAATATCTTATTTATTTAAAAAAAGATATATATATATATATATATATATATTATTTAAATTAAAAAACCAATTTGATAGTGAAAAAACTAAACAGGTCTTTGGTCTCATCAAACCATAAGTATATTATTAACTTTTATAAATATTATTTATAATTAAAAAACCAATTTTATAGTAAAAAAATAAACGGGTCTTGGGTCTCATCAAAACCATATAGCTTTTAAACCGGGTTATAATATCTCATTTATTTGTGAAACAATTTATTATCAAACCATAAGTATATTATTAAATTTCATACAATAAAAAAAGTATAAATTTAAAAAAATAAATATTAGAACAAACAATATAAAATAACCCCCGTAATACGGGGGATAAAAACTAGTAATAATAATAAACATGGTGTTTTTATAACTCTGATCATTTTTCCTAACTACGATTCTGATAAAATGTTCCGCTGCAAAATAATTTAATAAACACCGATACCACCAACCAATGTTCACGGCTTCCCTCCCAAGGTATAGGGGTCGGGGGCTGTGACAGCTGAAGTGGTATCAGAGTCACTCGTTTAAGCAATATGGGTATTTTAATAATACCTAATCTTAAAATTTAGAGTTAGGAAATACATGTATTAACCTATGTGTTAACCATACAGATAAGATTCTAACCACACGTGAAAATAAATACTATTTTCTTTTGGGTTTCGTTGTTTTATTGATTTTGCTTAACAACATGAGTGAGCTCGTAGAAGCTTTCGAAAACATATCCATGAACACTACGGATATGGAACAAGGATAATCCAGTGAACAACACCCAGAACCAATGATCTTTCAAGCACAACCCATAGAACACCCTGTAGAAAAACCAAAGTCCAAAAGAAGGAGAAGACTCAAAGACTGGAAAAGAGGGTTGCGAAAATGCATGAAAGGAAGAACCATAGTTACACAACCACCACCACAATTTGAACAACAACCAACTCAACCACAACTCCTGTCAACAATACCAATGCAGGAGCGACTAGGCAGATACCTAGATGAGTGCAACATCTTTCAGCCAATATTCAATGATATAGGTGCAGCAAGCTCCAACAACCTTAACATGCCATCCCAGAACCCGAATAGTACACTCCTCCTTGATGATGTTATCAACCAAGCCCAGCTACAAGAATGGTGGATGAACGACTGGCATGACAAACCCGTATGCACTATTCCAGGCTGAAACTTCAAACTACCCCAATATGACACCGAAAATGATGACACAGCTTCGTCATTACGGGGAAGAATTAATGGATACCGCCAATAGGCTGAGAAATATTGGGAAAACCTAACCTGGAATTACTATGTCCGAGAACCATATATATAAAAACCATAGATATAATATCTATATGTTCATTATCGTAATTTCTTTTGTGTAAAAAAAGAGTGTGTATGTATATAAGAAAAGTGTGCAGTGACGCATATATATAAAGTGTGTAGATGTAAATTATAGTGACGCACATATATATAAAAAAGAGTAATGTCGCAAAGATCGAAGATTTTGATATATTATGTGTTATTAATATCTTGCTTACCTTATTATTTGATTACAATATTAATAATTCCTTTCTTGTATGTAATTCAGATGTCGAACGATCACAATCACGAAAATGAGCACAATCACGTAAACGAGCACAATCACCAAAATGAGCATAATCATGAAATTCACAATCAAGAAAATCGTCTGAATATGAATGCTATTGAAACTATGATAGCTCAGAAAATCACTGAGGCAACTCCTTTAATTGCTGATGCTATTAAACAACCCGTTTCTGTAATTAGGCATAAGACCGAGCGTAATAAACAAAAGTATAACACTGAGGCTAGTCATAGTGTGAATGGAGGAAATAACAACCATTTACCCAAAAAGTCAAAAGTTCGCGGTTTTACTTACGAAGATTTCTTGGCCTATAAACCAACCGAATTCTCTGGAAATGAAGGACCTATTTCAGCACTACGCTGGTTAGAAAAGACAGAAGCCATCATAAGAATCTGTAAATGTGCTGAAGAAGATTAAATATTATATGCTTCTAACCTCTTCATTAATGAAGGAATAGAATGGTGGAATACAGTCCTCCAGTCAAAAGGAAGTCACATAGTCTATACTATGACCTGGGAAGAATTTAAAGAATAGTAGAATGGAAATTTTGTCTTTCTCATGAAAGGAAAAAGATTGCTACTATGTTCTTAAACCACAAGATGGAAGGTGTGAAGTGTCGTGAGTATACGACAAAATTCTTCGAATATGCATGAATGGTACCGGCTTTGGCTTCGCTAGAATCAGTTCTAATTTCTTGTTATATTTGGAGATTAGTAAGTGAAATCCGCGATATGGTAAAGTCAGCTAGACCTCAGACTATTGAAGAAACAGTTGAGCTAGCTCATACCTTGACAGACGGATTATCCGAACTCAGGAAGAAAACAAAAAAAAGATCTAGCCCAGAAGATTACCCAGGAATTTCGGAAGAAAGTAATAGGGCAATCTTATGCTCATCCTTTCTATAGAATTTGCAGAAAGAGGCATTCAGGGGGGATGCGCTTTTAAGAAAACTAAGTATTGCAATTATTGCAAAATGACAGGACATACGGATGAAGAATGTAGATGAAAGGAAAGATGTGTTTGCTACAACTGGGGAGAACCTGGCCACATTCGTCCAGAATGTCCAAAACTGATAAAAGGTTCCTGACAACAAAGCAAAGAACACATATTGACCTAAGAAGGCTGCACGAGCTTTTCAGCTTACTGCACAAGAATAAACAATGATTCTAGACGTCATTGCGGGTACATTTCTTATTAACAACGTTTACGCTAAAGTATTGTTTGATTCCAGAGGATTTCAAAGTTTTATAAACACGAAGATTTTCCAAGCCCTAAATCAACCATTAACCAAACTTAATCAAGTTTGCATGGTAGAAATGGCTGATGGAATTTCCATTCATATTCATGAAGTACTTCAAGAAGAAAACATAAACTTACTAGGCCACAAGTTTAAAGAAATTTTACTCCCAATGAATCTGGCTGGATTTGATGTCATATTAGGAATGGACTGGTTAGCAGCCAATCAAGCTCGAATCCTATGTAATACAAATTCTATTGAAATTCGGACGCCAACGGGAAAAATCATTACCATTCAAGGAGATAAAATGCTCAAGCCTAGAAAGTTCATATCAGTAATAAAAGTGACAAGCTATCTAAGGAAACAAGGCTTAGTATATATGATTTCTTTAATCATTAGTGTAACACCCCGACTAAAGCGGAATACGCCGAGTGTGACGTACAGATTGTTCAAAACACTTGTGACACTATTAAGTGACAATATTATCATTAATTTATTTAAACAACAAGTACACAAGTTTGTAAGTAAAAGAAATACAAAGAAATACACATTTAAGGAATTCTCTCATTTAAGTTGAATATCCTAAGTACGAATGTCTTTGTCACGGCAGCATCCTCTAAATAAGATACCTGTAGCATATATATAAAATAATGTCAACTAAATGAATAGTTGGTGAGGTCACACAAGTTTTTATATAAATACATAAAAATCTACAATTTCCATAAACAAGTGTAAATGAGCAAGTATGGTCCTTTCCAGATGGGATTGTGCACCAATGTACTCGGATAATAGCGCAGCAAGTAAGTGTCCTTTCCGTTGGTAACAACCAACGTACTCGGATCGGGGTACCTATTCCACTCATAACATCGAGGTCCTGAGTGCATAGGGGAGCGTATGATCATACTTATTGAGGAAACCATGAGCACGCAATCTTTGAGCAACTAAGCAAATAAACACACAAGTCCATGTAATGAATTGTAGTTTGTAAATAATATATAAACAAAATTGTAACTTGGATAGGATATATATGCTACCCCCAAAAGTAATAAAAGAGTAAAAAGGGGTGTGAGAAACTCACCTTGAAGTTGAAGACAAACTTGAAATAAAACTGAAAGCGCGTAAAAGAAGCCGAAGCAATTAAACTTCATGAACTAGAATTAAATTACAAAATAAAATATTAACTAACGACTTATAAAAAGTAGATAACTCAGGTTGTCGGGAATTAAAGTGTTGAATGTATATTTTTATCATTTCAAGGAGTTTGATATTATAATATTATTGTAAAACTTCATCGAATTTTTAATGAATTATTAATTTAACATTACTTTAAATTACGCGATAAATATCAAGTTTGAATATTATAACGTTACGGAATCTTAGATGTTATTGGTATATTTTATTTTGAAAGTGAATACGTTAAAGAATTTTGAAGTTCGACGAACGAAAAAAATATAACTATTCATGCTTAACAAGTTTAACAAGACTTGGCGAGTTAAGAAAGATTAACTTTTAGGTGTAAATGATAAAATATAATTTGTTACAAATTTTTATTTAGTTGAAAAAAATGATTTTTATTGGAATTATAATATATATATATATATATAGTACATATTATAGTTCATATTATTGGATTATATAGATATCCCTTCAACACAACATAGGTCATCGAAAGGATCTCGGAGACCCACCAAAGCACGAAAGCCAGGATCTTTCAGAAAATGGATTCCTATTCGAAGAGTGCATAACCGCGGATAAGCTCACACTAACCCGTCAATTTAGGATCCAATTCGATATTTAGAGGTATCGGAAGGAATTGGAATGGAATAATATCGATTCAGACAGAAGAAAAGGTTCTCGATTAATTCAAACACTGTATTACTATGAAGGTTTTATAAAAAAAAACTAATTAAACAAGTTGCATCGACCCGGTTTCGAACCCGGGTCTCCGCTGATACAACATGTGGGCACAACCAACTGAACTAGCTTATTATTTGATCATCATATGAAAACTATAAATTATATACTAATACACAAAGACATCATCTTCTCCATTCAAACCCTAGATTGAAATTCCATTAATCCGATCAATGTTTGTTAAACGTGAGTTAGGGGTTTTACTAGACAGCCAAAGACAATGACAAACCATATAACAATTACCTCAAATGATGCCGGAAATACGATGAACGGTGAGTTGGCCGGAACCGAAATAAAAAGAACAAATTAGAGGTTATAGAGTGTGTGTTTGATTAAATCGATGTTGTGGACGAGTTTAGATGAAATATTAGAGGCTATTTATAGTGTCAATTGGATCGTAGGACGATTAAATGGTCATTTAATGATTTGACCGGAATCCGGCGATTACGCGAATTGGAATCGGCCTTTAAGCTTGTTAATACGAGTTAATTAGCTTTATTAAGGTCCTAATTAGCGGAGAAACGTGTTATACTAACTAATTGGGTCAAAGAGGATGTTTTAAGGCCGGAAATACGATGAACGGTGAGTTGGCCGGAACCGAAATAAAAAGAACAAATTAGAGGTTATAGAGTGTGTGTTTGATTAAATCGATGTTGTGGACGAGTTTAGATGAAATATTAGAGGCTATTTATAGTGTCAATTGGATCGTAGGACGATTAAATGGTCATTTAATTATTTGACCGGAATCCGGCGATTACGCGAATTGGAATCGGCCTTTAAGCTTGTTAATACGAGTTAATTAGCTTTATTAAGGTCCTAATTAGCGGAGAAACGTGTTATACTAACTAATTGGGTCAAAGAGGATGTTTTAAGGCGGTATCCAGGTTTGCCGGAGCCGGAAATCCGGCGCGGACTTTCTGGTCAGGAAAACGGGATGGTGGGTGGGGTTGGTGGTGATTATTATGTTATTGTTATTATTATATTTTAAATTCATATTTTCACTAATAACCATCAACTTTCATATTTCCTTTAAATAGTATTTTGGATATATTTACGAAATAAATCTTAAACTTTTGAATGTATAAAACGTCATAAAATTTTACAAACTTAGATATTTTTTGTATTATACACGAATAGTTCGGGTCTCGTTCAAGTACGACATTAAATTCCGGAGTTTTGTTATTTAAATGAAACGAAAAGAAAACGACTGATTTGTAACTTGACAAAACTTGAAATGTATATTTATATATATATATATATATATATATATATAGGTTTATTATCATTTGAGAACTTCAAAAAAGTTAAGAACTTCTAGGAACTCATAAGAAACAAACATTTTTTAATTTTTTTCATATATTAACATTGTTTAAGACTAGTTTTACCATATTTTATGTATAAATTTATTATTACATATATAAATCTCAAGTTTACATATGTGTAAAATTTATGTGATAACAAATTTACATATATGTAGAAAAAAGTTTAGGTATATGTAAAAAATAATTTTCATAATTGTAATCGTAATTATAGATATAAAAAATGATAAAACTACACTCAAATAACACTAACATACAAAAAAATTTGTAAAAAACATTAATTTTCAAGGGTTCCTTCAAGTTTTTAAATAATTTAAGAGTTCTGTAGTGATACTAATCCTATATTTATATATATATATATATATATAAACCAAAAATTTAAAACGGGTCGGATTTCGGGTTTGAAAAGTAGCGAATGTTACAATTAGCGCCAAAGGAAAAGAGTTAAAAGAAATTCCGGTAGTATCTGAATATTCTGACGTCTTTCCAGAAGATTTACCTGGACAACCGCTTGATCGTGAAGTTGAATTTAGAATCCATATAATACAAGGAATAGCGCCAGTTGTTAAAGCACCATATAGATTAGCGCCAACCGAGATGTTAGAATTAAAGAAGCAATTAGATGAATTGCTAGAAAAATGTTTCATACGACTTAGCTCATCACCATGGGGAGCACTAGTATTGTTTGTCAAAAAGAAAGATGGGTCAATGCGTATGTGTATCGATTATATAGAATTAAATAAAGTCACAATTAAGAACCGGTATCCCTTACCGAGAATTGATGATTTATTCGATCAACTTCAAGGAGCTCGATATTTTTCTAAAATCAATTTACGCTCAGGATACCATAAATTAAAAGTGCAAGAAGAAGATATACCTAACACAGCTTTTAGAACAAGATATGGTCATTATGAGTTTACAGTCATGCCGTTTGGTTTAACCAATGCACCAGCTGCATTTATGGATATGATGAATCGAATATGTAAACCATATTTGGGTAAATTTGTAATCGTTTTTATAGACGATATACTTATTTATTCCAAAACCAGTGAAGATCATGTCAAACATCTTCATACACTTTTGACACTATTGAGAAAAGAGAAGCTTCACGCTAAATTCTCAAAGTGTGAGTTTTGGTTACAATAAGTACAATTTCTAGGACATTTGATTAACCATGAATGTATTCATATGGACCCTGCTAAAATAGAAGCTATTACTAATTGGGAAATTCCTAAAACTCCTACAGAAATTCGAAGTTTCTTAGGATTAGCTAGATATTGTAGACGCTTCATTCAAAATTTTTCCCAAATAGCAGTTCTGTTAACAAAGTTAACATGTAAGAATGTTAAGTTTGAATGGGGACCTAAGCAAGAAGAAGCTTTTGTAACTTTAAAACAAAAGTTAACAAATGCTCCAATACTCGCACTGCAAGAAGGAACTGAAGATTTCACAGTTTGTTGTGATGCTTCTAAATCAGGACTGGGATGTGTATTAATGCAACGTGAAAAAGTTATTGATTACACATCTAGACAACTAAAGAAGCATGAAGAGAATTACACAACACATGACTTAGAATTGGGAGCAATAATTTTTCCCTAAAGATCTGGAGACACTATTTATATGGTAGTATGTTTACTGTATTCACAGATCATAAAATTTTAAAATATATTTTTGGACAAAAGGAGCTTAACATGAGGCAAAGACGCTGGATGGAAATTCTTAGCGACTATGATTGTGAAATCCAATATCGTGAAGGCAAGAATAATATAGTAGCCGATGCATTAAGCAGAAATGAGCATGAGAAACCTAAAAGAGTGCGAGCCTTAAGGATAGAACTTCAAATCAATTTATTGATGAAGTAAAGAATGCCCAGAAACAATAAATAGAAGAAAATAATATTGCTGATGAGAAAAGAAATGGTACCATTGATCTACTTGTCAAAGGAAATGATGAAATTCTCCGAATGGGGAACAGGATCTGGATACCGATCATAGGAGGATTACGAGAAAAGATTTTCGAAGAATCCCATAAATCCAAATACATAATGCATCCTGGAAGAGATAAAATGTATCAAGATTTGAAGAAAATCTATTGGTGGATAGGAATGAAAAAGGATATAACCAGTTATATTTCAAAATGCTTAACTTGTTCACAAGTTAAAGCAGAACATCAAAAGCCATCAGGATTACTTTAACAATTAGAAATGCCATAATGAAAGTGGGAATTACTAACAATGAATTTTGTTACCAAATTACCTACCACAAGAAGAGGTAATGACACAATCTGGGTGATTGTGGATAGATTAACAAAACTAGCTCATTTTATACCAATGAAGGAAACTTTCAAAATGGAACAATTAGCTAAGTTGTATGTAGACAAAGTTATCTCATTACATGGAGTTCCATTATCCATTGTATCTGATCGAGATAGCCGTTTTACTTCTCATTTTTAGAAAGTAGCTATGGGAAAAAAATTAAACTTGAGCACAACATACCATCCACAGACTGATGGTCAAAGTGACAGGACCATACAAACATTGGAAGACATGCTAAGAACATGTGTGATAGATTTTGGTGGAAATTGGGATGACCATTTACCACTAATAGAATTCTCCTATAATAACAGTTATCATACAAGTATTAATGTTGCCCCATTTTGCCCTTTATGGACGAAGGTGCAGAACTCCAGCGTGTTGGGCAGAAATAGGAGGAAAACAATTATCGTGTAACGCCGCTTAAGGGCCGCCTTAGTATTTTTGTGGAAAATTAAAATTTTTAATAATCTTCCCATCGCGATACGCGACAGGTTTGGATTAGCCTCATCGCGTAGCGCGATGACGTGTAACATTATCCCGAAACTTTGCGGCGTAGCGATACGCGATGGACTATCAAAGTAACACATCGTGTATAGCGACGTGGAGGTTACGCAGACGGGACACGTCGCATGCCACGTGGTGTGCCACGTAGCATGCCTAGGACTGACTCGGCAATGCTATAGATTCTACGCTATACGCGATGACTTTTGTTTATGTCCATCGTTTATCGCGACGGGCTCCAAAATTTCCTATAAATAGGGAGGAAATGGGACGTTTATTCTTGCCCCAAACTTCTTTTTCTCTCTGAAATTTCTTAAGTGGATATTATAATACCCGAGTGTCATAGTGATATCCTATCCGATCGAAAGAAATTTCTATACGCGAATCCAAAAGCTCTGCCTATTAAGGTAAGACATTGTTCCTTCGTGTAAAAGTTTCTAATCTCGTGATTATCATTATTATTATTGGTTTTATACTAATCTAGATATACTACATTGTGTTTATACTAATCTAGATATACTACATTGTGTTACTACTGGTATTGTGGGGTTTTGTATACAAGGCTTGCCTACTGGGCTTTTACACATTACTTATTGGACAAGTGTTAGCCAATAAGTAATATGACCACAGTCATAGATAAGGTCGAGTGACAAGTACCTTTCAATAATTTGTAAGAAGGCAGATGTAAAAACATCTTAATGCTGTAACTGTAAAATGTGTCATTTACAAATGAATGTACTCACTAGTATTTCTTGCTAATCTATAATATGTTTCAGGTGACTTGTTAGATGTGTCATTTTAAACATGTTTCATGTGACTTGTTAGAGACAAAGGAATGATGTGTGCGGTCTTCCAGCTTAAATAAGTGGCTTGTCACTAGAATAAAGAAACGTGTTTTGGGTTTATCCCTATAAAGTTTATGTTTGTATCAAAGTAGGTTAAATTCCCAGATAATAATAATAATAATAATAATAATAATAATAATAATAATAATAATAATAAACATGGTGTTTTTATAACTCTGATCATTTTTCCTAACTACAATTCTGATAAAATGTTTCGCTGCAAAATAATTTAATAAACACCGATACCACCAATCAATGTTCACGGCTTTCCTCCCAAGGTATAGGGGTCAGGGGATGTGACAATACCCGACCCGTTTATGTTCGGGAACTTTTATCACCAAAAATATTGCATTATTCGATTAATTATTATTTTATTAATATCTGTTTATTATATTTGTTTAATATATATAATAACTTTGAACTGTATACACTTTTAACCCAAAACTAAACGTTAACCTATTTTTGTTCCACACCTAAACTCTAAAGACCTAAATGCAAAAATCATTATATATTAGTATAACCACTTTCCCTAAACCAGTTAACTCGTTTTCCGACCCTTATACCCAGACCTGATTACCCATTCCGCAACCCGTGACACATTGTGTTGTCTAGCGCCACAATTCTCGTCGTTTATTTGGAAACTAGTTTTAGAACCCATGTATTACACGGGTTGAAATAGTTATTTATGCTACAAAACTTTCAGGTTTGATGCAATGTTTTAAAACAAAAATAATAATTAAAAACAAAAAACAAAACGTTGTAAAAAAAACTTTTCCAGTCAAAGAGTAATATTAACTTGTAAGAAAAAGAGTTTGAGATGTATGCATTAAGAACTAAACCTATGGAACATACAACTTGTTTTACCCATTACTTTAGTCAAATTTTGTATTGGAATTGTGTTGATTTATGAGGCAGAAATCAATTGTAAATAAACAAACAATATGTCACAATTTTTCAAGTCATGAAAGAAACTAAACTAACAGATAAGATGTGCAGAATTCAACACATTTACATATAAATAAAACTTCTACATAAGGATTATCTGCCAAAGTGAAGAATGTAGACTTGAAACCTTTACACTAACTGCAACGTTACAAAAAGGTTTGTGGATTAGAGACCAATTTGGTCTCAACTCTTAGCAATATTATATGTGACCACAAATATAACCATACAGCAATAAGCAATGTCCCCTTGTGATGCCAGCATATTTCAATGCCCCCTGATATGCCAACATACTTGAATATATTATTACATTGTCTAACCAAATATATTATATTGTTGCTCACAAACAGTATAGTATTATATGCTGCTGAATTCTCACCTATGTCTCCTTCTAAACAATCACATGAAGCTTGTCTTGTCCTTGATATTTTAGTGTTACATATAGAGCTGGTAAAGTGAAAATACATTATTAGCACATCACATTGGGTTTTATTCATAACTGACGGGTGGTCCATTGGACAACCCTTAAGTGATTTAAGACCGTTTATAATCATGCATTTAATCGGCTTATCTTGTGAAATTAGATAACTATTGTTTTGCGGTCATTTGTAGGTTAAAAGGAGGTCCCGGAGTCAGTATGGTGTATAACGAAGAAACCAAAGGAACCGGAGACTCAAGAGAAGTCAAAACATGTGGAAAATGAAGATTGGAGATGAAGTCCACCGTGACCCACGGTCTGGACCGTGGGCCACGGTCCAATTGAAGAAATGTGGCAGAGGCCACCGTACCATGGCAAATCTGCCACCGTGGAGGCCACCGTTGAGGCCACCGTGACCCACAGTGCAGGCCACAGTTCAATGTTTCAAGAATAACCCCGTGACCCACGGTGTGAACCGTGGACCACAGTCCGGTAGTTGTAACTGCCAGATTGCAATATTTTATAGTCGTTTTTATCTATCTTCCATTGTAGAACCCTTAGGATGAATTTTGGGAGTGCAAGAACAATATTTTGGTAATTGTAATCATTAGTTTATGTTGGTGATTCATTCATATAACTTATTTGATGTTATGATGAATCAAACGATGCTTGGCTAATCCTCTTTATGTTCTCCCCCGAATTGTAAGGTTTCAGTTGACTATTTGTGAAGCGTTTATAGTATTTGTGGGATAGTAATTTGATCATATGATTGTATTGCTATGTTGATTGTGAGTTTGTTTTGTAATTGTTAATATAGTATAAATTCGTGTTCTTGACTATCCGTTCTTGGTGCCATAGGCAATCGAGATTTATTAGAAGAGAATTACGGTTAACTATATTAAACTGGTTATCGAGTGACAACCTTGCAATTTTATAATCCAAGTACTTAGTTCTCTTTTATCACTTTCAAACACACTTTCAGGAACTATGTCTATGTAGTTCATCCTAAAGGTAAACGTTAGCATTATCAATATTGAAAACCTGAAATCGACGGAGAGCATTGTTTCTCATATGGTTTAAAACTCATTTATTTTTTTAGTTCTTTTTGCAAATCAAACAACCAAATCATTGAATTTACTTTTTGCACTTAGTTTAATGTAGATAAATTTCATAGCTACTTAGTAGCACATTTTCCAGAAAATCTATGTGTTCGACACCCGCTTATCACTATCTAATTAGTTATAATCGGTTTATTTTTGAGTGAGTCTTCGACTTCACGTAAAATTTTGGCGCCGCTGCCGGGGAGTAGTGCGCAACGTGTGTTAGTTATTGTAGTTATTGTTTGTTATTTTTGGGTTTACGCTGGTTGTGTTAGTGTGCAGGTACCTGCAGGTGTATGCATACTAGAAGATTTAACAGGTTATCACCACTAGTTATCGACCCTGAGATTGACCGAACACTTCGAAGAAACTGAGTCCTACTTAGGAAGAACAAGCTTCTTGGCTCCCCAACTGCATCGAACAGCACCATGGAATCACCATTTCCCACCTCGGGTCAAACATTACCATCCACACCTCCACCAGTTTCACCTACACCTATCACTACTACCATACCTACCGCATCATTCGAATTGAACCAAACTCACACAACCAAACCCATAGCTGCTCATTACACCTACTCAACATCATCCACATTTCCATCTTTTTCTAACCTTTTTCCTACCTTTGGTGCATCATCATCTCAACAAAACCAACAACCAACCTTTCAACAATCACAATCAAACTACCAATATTAAACCCTACCGTTCATGCATCATACAAGAACACAAGGTGACGGATATGGATATGGGTTTGACAGTGAATTTGAGGGGTATGAAATAGAAGGTTACTACATGGGAGGTGATGGAAGCAAAAGGGTAAATTTGAGAAATTTTGGTTATGGTCAATGGCAACAACCGGAATCGTTGCAAGAGATTAATAGACAACAACAACCGGTTGCTGTTCAACCGCCACCGGTTATTCAACAACCACAAGCTCAACCTCAAGGGCAACAACAAGATCAACAGTTTCAACAACAAATGCCCCAACCACAGTTTCAACAATTTGCACCTCCAAGGCTTGTTTATAGGCAAATGAGTCAACCAGGAGTACCAATGGGGGTACCAAGAAGACATGCAAGAGAGATGGTAAGGGGTATTGAAGCTCATTCTCGACTGATAATACTAATAAACCGTCTCCGGTGGTTATTCCTCATAATCAACAAGGGAGGACATTTGAAGTGAGAACCAATTCCCTCTAAAGTTTACCAAAGTATAAGGGTCAAGCGACGAAGGAATAATACTTTCATTTGGAGGCATATGACTCTAGTTGCAACACGAGTGGGGGTCAAGGTTTTACATCGAATGAGGTTAAGTTGGTCTTATTTCAATTTTCGTTCGAAGAAAAGGCAAAGATATGGTTTTACACATTGCCTTTCGCATTCATCTATACTTGGGCCGAGATGCAACGAAGATTATTGGAAGAATTCTACACGGCCCAAAAGACAAATGATGCAAGAAGGAGTTTGAGAACCTTCCAACAACAATCGGGTGAGATGTTTCATGAGGATTTTGAGAGGTTTAACATGATGATTAAAAATTGTCCTCATCACGGTATTGCTTTATGGGAGTTATTGAATGCTTTTCATGAGGGGTTGAGTATAGAAGATGAATGCGATTTGAGGTAGATCACAAATGGTACATTCGGTACCAATTATGAACAAGATGATTGGGCATATTTGGAACAAATGGCGGTTACATCGAAGGCGAAACCGGAAGAAGAGCAAGACCGGAGATGGGTAGACCACAAGTGCAAGCCGTGGAAGAATGAGGGGTACAAACCACTAATCAAGTAATTGATTTTTGTACGAATTGTAACGAGTTGGGTCATGATTTGGAGGTATGTGCGGTAGGTCATGTACAAGTAGAAGAGGTGAATGCACTTCAAGGGGGAAGTGGTTGGAATTACAACATGAACTCCAATACTTACCACCCCGGGTTAAGAAATCATCTGAATTTTCGTTATGGAAATCCGGCTACTCAATCCAACTCGAACTTTCATGGAAATCAAGGAAATTATGTTCCTCGCCAACAATATAATAACCAAGGTAATCTTCATGGCGGGAATAATCAAGGGTTCCAAGGTTAAGGGGTGGTGGTCAACGTGGGTCCGAGGGTCAAGGTTCATCAAGTGGAAATGAAGTTATGGACATGTGGAAGATGATGCAACAAGATATGCAACGGAGAAATCAACTTGATGAAGCTCGAATGCAAAAGGATGAAGTTCGAGATAAAGCCATCCAATCGTTTATCACACAAATGGGTCAACTCGCAACTGAAGTGTCAGAATTTAAGAAAAATAAAGGCCAACATCCAAGCGACACTAAGGTATACCCGTCCCATAGTTCATCTCGTAACATTCCTATAAATCATGTTAGTGTGTTAAGAAGTGGTAAAGAATACAATAATGATTTATCACCGGGTGTAGTTGATGGGGAAGTCGAGGACATTACGGGTAATGAAAGTGATGATGAAATTGAAACCAATAAACCCACTAAACATGTCACTTTTAAAAAACCATTACAAAATTCGGGGCAAACTTCAAATATAAAAGATAAAAACAAGGAATTCGAACCAAATGCGGTTCCATTTTATTCAGATTTGCTTGACCCGGGTAAGAAAAATGTAATTGTTAAAAGAGGTCCTCAAAAGAAGGAGATGTGGGAAGTGTTTTAACAGGTAAAAGTGAATTTACCTCTACTTGAGCCAATAAAACAAGTGCCCGTGTATGCTAAGTTTTTAAAAGAACTATGCACTCAAAAGAGGCAACAAAAAGTGCCTAAATGAGTGGATTTAACTGAGCCGGGTAAGTGTGGTTTTAAAAGAGATCTTCCTCTTAAGTTTCTAGATCCGGGAACGCCCATAATTAATATTCAAGTAGGCGATTTTCAAATGTCTAGGGCGTTACTAGATCTTGGGGCCGGAGTAAGCATACTCCCGGGGGGTCTATATGACCAATATGACTTTGGTGCTTTGAAACGTGTTAAGACCACGGTTGTATTGGCGGATTTGTCTCATAAACTCCCCCGTTGAATCGTGTGAGGTGTAATTGTAAAAGTTGAGGACCTTTATTATCCTGTGGATTTTTTGGTGTTAGATTATTCATCAGGTGACCCAAGTCAACAACAAAATGTTATCTTGGGTCGACCATTTTGAACATTGCTCACGCAATCATTGATTGTAGATTTGGTACCGTTGACATTACACTTGGTAATCGAAAAATGCGCCTTAATGTTTTTACTTACTTTGCTAATTCTTTGAGAGGCGAAGAATGTTTTATGGCAGATTTGGTGGATCATCGTATTCCTCGTGAATATGATGAATATTGTGTGGAAGCTTGTATTTGTGATGATTCTGAATAGGTACACGTGTGTGCTTTGCGTATGGAAGAACCAAAAACAAGATGCCTTAGCTATGCAAAAAAGAAGACCACCGTGGACTCATCAATTCGAGAATTTACCAACGGAGATCAATTCGGACACAAAGTCATCTTTGGAGTGTCCACCAAAGGTTGAGTTGAAGGAACTTCCAAGTCATTTGAAATATGTATTTTTAGGGGAGAATGAAACCCTTCCGGTTATCATTGCTTCTAACTTGGAGGAAGAACAAGAGAGGGCGTTGGTAAAGGTTTTGGGAGCACATAAGGCTGCCATTGGATGGACACTTGCGGATTCAAAGGGTATTAGTCATTCGATTGTTATGCATAAAATAATTACTGATGAGGAGGTTAAACCAACAAGGGAGACTCAAAGATGGTTGAACCCGAATTTGCGGGAAGTGGTGAAAAAGGAGGTTATCAAGTGGTTGGATGCGGGATCATTTATCCCATTTCTGACAGTGCATGGGTGAGCCCGACACAGGCAGTACCCAAGAAATCTTGCATCCAGGTAATTAAAGATGATAATGGTGAACAAATCGCCACCCGATCGGTAACCGGGTAGCGAGTGTGCATTAATTATAGAAAATTAAATAATGCAACCACAAAGCACCATTTTCCGTTACCATTATTGATCAAATAATTGAAAAACTTTTTGGTCAAAAATATTGTTGTTTTTTGGATGGATATTCGGGTTATAATAAAATTGAAATTCATCCCGATGACCAACACAAGACAACATTTACCTGTCCATATGGTACTTTTGCCTTTAGGCGAATGCCATTTGGACTATGTAATGCCCCGGCCACTTTTCAAAGATGTATGATGAGCATCTTTTCTGACATGGTCGGGGAGTCACTTGAAGTTTTTTATGGACGATTTTTTCCATTTTTGGCTCGACTTTCGAGTTTTGTCTTAATGATTTAGAAAAGGTTTTAAAATATTGTGTTGAGACAAACTTGGTGTTGAGTTGGGAAAAAAGTCACTTCATGGTGCAAGAGGGCATTGTGTTGGGTCATGTGGTGTCTAGTAGGGGAATGGAAGTTGATCAAGCTAAAATAAAAGTAATTTCATCTTTACCACCCCCGAAAAATGTCAAAGGGGTGAGGTCATTTTTGGGACATGCCAGATTCTATAGGAGATTCATCAATGGTTTTAGTTCAATCTCAAAATCTTTATGTAATCTCTTGTTGAAGGATGTCCACTTTGAGTTTACTGATGAATGTTTGCAAGCTTTTGACAGTTTGAAGGAAAAGTTAGTAGAAGCACCAATTTTACAATCACCGGATTGGCCAAATCCATTTGAAATCATGTGTGATGCTAGCGATAGCACGGTTGGAGCGGTATTGGGTCAAAGAGTGGAGAAAAAACCGGTGGTGATATATTATGTGAGCAAAACTTTATCCGAGGCACAATTGAATTACACCACTACTGAAAAATAGTTACTTGCGGTGGTGTATGCCTTGGATAAATTTTGGTCGTATATTTTGGGGTAAAGTTGTGGTGTACTCGGATCATAGCGCGGTCCGATATTTGATAGAAATGAAAGACGCGAAACCGCTATTGATTCGATGGGTGTTATTATTGCAAGAATTTGATCTTGAAATCCAGAACAAGAAGAGTTGTGAGAATGTAGTGGCGGATCACTTGTCTCGGATTCTACTTGAAGGTGTTGATCCGATGGAGATAAATGAAAAGTTTCCGGATGAACAGTTGCTCGACATCTCAACCGCACCGTGGTATGCCCATTATGTTAATTATTTAGCCATGGGTGCGATTCCGAAACATTGGTCAAAGAAACGGAGGCAATAATTCATGTCCCAAGTCAAACAATACATATGGGATGAATCGGACCTTTTCAAGGTTAGAGCGGATCAAGTTCTTAGAAGATGTATAACCGAGAATGAAGTGCAAGAGATTTTGACACATGCTCATTCATCAGCATGTGGGGGCCATTTTAGTGGATCAAAAATGGGGTATAAAGTACTAACATGTAGGTTCTATTGGCCAACACTTTTCAAAGATGCTAATGAATATGCCCGACATTGCTTGAATTGTCGACGAATGGGGGGTGGTACATCCAAAAGGAATGAAATGCCTTTACAACCCATTTTGGTGGTTGACATTTTTGATGTTTGGGAGATAGACTTTATGGGCCAGTTTCCGAACTCGTGTGGGTACTTGTACATTCTTGTTGCGGTTGATTATGTGTCGAAATGGGTTGAAGCGGTCGCGACAAGAACTAATGATCACTCTTTGGTTTGTAAGTTTGTCCAAGCTAACATTTTTTTAAGATTCAGTATCCCAAGAGTAATCATAACTGATGGTGGATCGCACTTCAAGAACTTCACGTTTGGTAAGTTGTTAAAACGTTATGGTGTTAATCATCGCATTTCAACACCTTACCATCCTCAAACGAGTGGCCACGTTGAAGTTTCCAATCGCCAAATTAAGGAAATTTTGATGAAAACGGTTCGGGTGGATAGGAAAGATTGGTTGGTTAAGTTGGATGATGCATTATGGGCATATCGAACCGCTTACAAGACACCGATTAGTACCACTCCTTATCGGTTTGTGTATGGGAAGGGTTGCCATTTGCCAATGGAGTTAGCTCACCAGGCATTATGGGAAATTAAGAGTGTTAATATGGATTATAATGAGTCCGGGACGTTAACGAAGTTGAAGTTGAGTGAACTAGAGGCAATCCGGGATGAAGCGTATGAATGTGCCTCGGCGTATAAAGAAAAGTTAAAAAGGGTGCAAGATGCTAAGATAAGGAAGAGAACATTTGAAGTTGGGCAATAAGTATGGTTGTACAATTCGAGAATCAAATTGTTTCCTAGAAAGCTAAAATGCAAGGGGATGGGTCCGTATGTCATCACAAGTGTAGGGAGGTTTGGTGATGTGGAGATTGAAGATATGCAAAATCAAGTCAAGCAAGTTGTGAATGGACATCGGATCAAACCATACCTAGAAGGTAAAGATCTTAATATGCTTAAAGATGACAAGGTGAGTTTCTTCCTAAGCTCACCGGATGCTTCAACTTAGTAAAGGTCCATGTATGTTGTATAATTTAGTCTAGCTTTTTGTTTAACTTTGGTTTTAAAATTACCTTTCTCGCTTTGGAGTTTGTCCAAATCAAGTGTGGGAAAGTTTTTATGAATTTCTTTACCATGTTGGGGACAACTCGGGTTTTCATGAGGGTAGGGTAATTTTAATTTTAATATTTTGATTTTGATTTGGTAAGTAATTTTTTTGATCATTTTTGGTTCTTTTTCTGAGATAAAAAAAATATTAGTGAACCGTGGACCACGGTGTAGACCGTGGCCCACGGTGGTTAACCGTGTGGCATGGTGGAGGCTCGTACCACGGTACGGTGCCTTCTGTTTAGTTTGATACACTGACACCGTGACCCATGGTGTGAACCGTGGGCCACGGTCCAGCTGAGACGGACGAGCAGAGTACGATAGACCGTGGACCACGGTGTGAACCGTGGCCCACAGTGCGGTCAGGTCTGCAGATGGGAGCCGGGTTTGGGTTAAAAAAACTAAAGAATAACTTATGTTTAAACCAATATACACCACATAATTCACCTACCTCCATTATTTACTTTCATTTTCTTCTTCTTCTTCCCAATTACTCTTTACAAACCTAACCTTCACATCCAAACTCCTTCATATCACCATCAATCTCAAAGATTTTTTAACCTATTTTCATTGGATTTTCGTAAGGATTAACAATAACAAGCCTAATTCTACTCATTGTTAAGTATTAATCCGGTTGTTAAGCAAAGGGTTGACGAATTTCTTAAGAAATTTTGGGGGTTTTTGTTATTGTGTGAAGAAAGAGTTATTGTTCATCCTATTCAACTCTCAAGGTATGTTCTTTGTCAATTTTCTTGTACATATTGAAAAATTTATTAAGGTAGAATTGATTTGAACTATATGCCCACTTGCTTGTTTGAGTAATTAGTATAATGGTTGTACTTTATAATTGTGGATAATAGAAAAATGTTACAAACATATGGTTGTTACATTGATAAGCTGGAAATCATGTGTTGAAGTAATTCTTGGAATTTTTGGTAAATTGATTAACGAGTGATTATCCATAACCATAATAACAAGCAAGTTTGGGGAGGTGTATGTTGACTTAACGTGGGTTGTTTGTTTGTTTGTTGTGTGTAGATGGGTAGAACCTCGGATAAGGGAAAGGGAAAGGAATCAACTTATTGCGGTCGAGCAGCCCAAGCAAAGAGGCAAAGACTGCATGAAGAACAAGCACGAGCACCTATACCAACGGAAAAACCCACTTGGAGAGGTGGGGTGTTGTTAAAGTACGCGTTGGAATGGCAAGCGGAGTTGTTTATTGATAAAATAGCCACTTTGAAAAATCGGATCGAGGGGTACATGTGTGAGAAAGAGGTCACGGATCCCGGTTTTGAGGCGTTCGGGTTGGTTGAAAGATTTAAGGACTTAGGTTGGGAAGCAACTCCTAAGTGTTACGATGAAGAGAGTAACACTTTGTATGATAGATAAATTAAAGAGTGGGTGTCCACGTTGAGATGTCCCACATACTAGAAGGGGTCCGACATGAAATTAATTGGAACGGTGGGGGACATGAAGTTGTGATGTCCTATGACCCGTTCAATCAGATATCTCTATTTGACAGTAAGCCGAGCAATTCATATGTGTACCCTTCTACCAAAGATTTGTTTGAATATCCTAACAAACATCCCGAATGTCACAACATGCTAGTTAAGGTTCTTAAAGGAGGTCGAGGTTTGAGTGATAATATTAAGAGAAAGTACCTGAAGATTGAGGAAAAGTTGTTGATGTCTATTTGTTTATACAATGTGGTGCCCCGTCGGGGGGACATTTCGGTATTAAGGAACAGTGATATTCCCATGTTGTACGCGTTAATGTGCGGGAAGCCTCTCATTTCTTTCCGATATTTAGTAATTCACAACATTTGGATCAGCCGGGAAAGCAACAAGCGGAAGTTAATATCGCATTGTCGACTGATCACGACATTATTAAAGAATCATGGTGTGATAAATGAGGATTCGGTGGGAATGACCAAAGTGGTCAAAGAGTTCAAGTTGTCGGATCTACTGGGGTGGGTATACACACGAACTGATAGACATCACGAGATTGTGGGTGATAATGTGAGGTGGAGAGTGATAAGAGAGGATGTGGAGGTAGAGGAAGTTAAGGAAGTTGAACAAGTGGAGGAAATGGGTGAGCCGGATTTCATGGATGTGGGTGGTGGTAGCAGTTCCCAACACGGGGGGTTGGGATTATTCGGCTGGGTATGACTCGTATGGTAATAATTGGGCCCATGTGGGGTCAATGAATGAGGTGGTGGAAAGGCATAGGCCTTCCACGTATGAAAATTGGTCGGATGAGTCGCGTGCATTATTTGACTATCAGACCTTCATGGGGGCCTATGCTCAGCGGGTCGAAAAGGAGAGACACAAGAGAATGGAGATGTGGAACCGTGCCCAAGCATACGGGCGGGAGCACGAGATCAACATGCGATATTTGGATGATAGGAATTGGCGGATGCATGACCAATGGCATACGGGGGAACCAGTTATACCGGATCCACCAGTCATGGATTACACAACTTTACCACTGTATGACGGTTCTGTGCGATATGCCGAACCACCTCTTCATCACTCAATGTGGGTCGATCCTATGAAATCAATGGCACCACCACCACCACAAGGAGAAGGCAGTAGCGGCGGAGATGGGGCGTTTGACTTTGGGCAGTTTTCGGACTTCATGACCTTGATCTTCGGGTCGGCCCGACCGCCTTACTCCTTATTAAGTCTCGTCTTATCAGGTGAGCACCATTCTGTATATTTTTGTATAGTTGTTTTCATTTTTGTTTTTATGTATTTTTGGGCGGATGGGTGGTGGACGGAATACTTATATTTAAGTATTGTGGGTTGTGTCGAAAAGAAGGTTGTTTTAATTTTTCTTAAAAGCGTACATTGGGGACAATGTATCCCAAGTGTGGGGATGAGGAAAAATTTCGTTTGTTTTGAAAATTTTCGTAAAAAAAATAAAAGTAAAAAAAATGTTTAAAGAAACTGGAAAGTGGTATGATGGCGGGTAAGGTTTTGGTCCCTTTTCATGGTCACAATTCTGTAAATAACATGTTGCCTAGTTATTTTTAAAAGGAAATTATGTAGTTTTTTTAATCAAGGTTAGCATGCTTTCGGTGCAGTAACTTGCATAACATGTTCGTTTACACTTGATAATTGAGAAAGTAATGATTGGTGTGAAGGTTGATATTCTCCGATAGAACTTGTACAATTAGTGCATTTCGAGATCTTAACTTGGCATGAGTGCAAAAGTGATAGAGGCACTTAGGTTAAGCCTCGTCTGGATGTGTGCGAGTGTGGGTTTTGGGGGTTGGGCCTCATACATTACATATATGAGCGTGGATAATGAGAGGGGCGGGGGGTTGGTTCCTTTAGAAAACTTTGTTGGGCTTATTCTTTCATTCAATCAACCCTGGTGTTATATTACGAGACGATCCGACTAAATAGGTTTCTATGTAATTGTTTTACTATTTATCAATAGGATATATTATGTATTATGTTTATTATGCTTAAAAAAATTGTGTTAGAGATTTAATGTTCAAGTATGCAATGTTCAAGTATTATATAATGAAAAAGAGAGAGAGAGAGAAGTTAGTGATGTATATAGTTGGTTATTTCTTTATTTACTTAGTTGTATACATCTATATATACATCTCGAATCCCGTGTAAAGTTATGTTTCTTTAATATTTTGAGTTCGTTTTAGTTCGAGTTTCGTTTATCTTTTATTATCTAAGGTTTTGAGTCAAGTTTTATCTATTTATTATGTTTTATATCTTTTGGTGTCTTAGTGTGAAGCTCTAATTCATTCTATTATATCATGTAAAGGTTAAGTTCGTCTTTTGTTCGTTTGCTTGTCGATGATTACGTGATTGCTTCACTAATGTTTTGTTATGTTTTCATATATATGATGGCGTGGAGAAGCAAAGGAAACAAGTTCTAGAAGATTCTCAATGTTACTTGGAGTTTAAGAAGAGATTAATCAAGATTTAATAAAGAATAATCAAGAAAAAACAACAAAAATCCAAAATTTCCTTTTTTGATGGCGCCGCCGCACGCGAAGGTGAGGGGCTACGGCGGCCGCGCGGCGCCTAGGGCCTTCTGGTCAATATATTTTGAAAGTCCAAGCCCATTATGCATTCTATATATATATATCTTTACACCCTAGCCGATTCGGAGCTGGATTGTAGCCGATTTTGAGAGCGTTTCCAAGGTTTTCAAGTTGTTTTTGGAGGCTAGGAAGAGAGGAGATCATAGAGATTTCATACAATTGTTCAAGGATAGATTAAGAAGGGTTATCTCGTTCTTTATCTTTGTTCTTGTTCATTATATTTCATGATGTTTCTCTTTGTTTTTAATACTTGTTTAGGATTGTTTTTAATAATGATTCTAGGCTAGACTTCATGTCTACCTAGGTTTGATGAACATGTGTTGATTTTATTCTTGCTTTGGACAATTGATTTGATTATGGTTTCGTTATTTTAATAGTAAATGACTTGATTTTGCTTTCATGATGCATATGAATGTTTATTATCTTGATTGATTGTTAATTCTAGCTTCACATAGATCTTATATCTCTTGATTGTGTTCTTTAGATTTAGGGTTTATGTTTAATCATTACTTGGTGTTTTGATTATTGTGGTTGAATAGGCCTATTAGATCATAGAAGCTAGTTGATAGTTGGTTAGGGTTTTAAATGTTTTGCTAAATTCCAATAGCTGTGAGGTGAGGGGTTGTTCATGTGTCTTGGTCAATTGTATGCTAGGATAGTAGTGACAATATTCTTGCTTATTGTGTTGATCCTTGTTCATGATGTCATGTTAAGTTTATCAAGTTATCTAGAGTTTTGTGTTTCGTAAGATTGCTTGCTTTAGATACTATTAATTAACCCTATTTGATAACCGTAAGGAAGTCAATATAACTGATTGCTTAATAATCTAATATTCATTCTTTGGGATTTCGTTTGATTCAGTCAAGGGTCCTTAGGGTTTAGATGAATATGTTTAGAAATCAGTTTCCATAATCATGTTATTTGTCCATTGCTTGATGATTGTTGATGCATGGGATTCTTACCTAGGTAGATTCCTTCTCTGATTGGTTTCGATCTTGTGATTAATTGCTTGTTTTCTCGTTTACTTGTTTATTTGCTTTCTTGGATTAATCTTAGTTTAAAAATCCCCCTTTAAACATTAATAATAAATAGTCGTGTCGTAAGTCGAGTCTAATTAGTTAATTAACGTAATTTATAGAGTCGTGTGGGTTTGATATTCCGGACTTACTTAGCTTTAGTACAATTGACCGGGTCACTTGCCGGTGTTTTGTGTAGTTGAGTTTTAAGTCTAGTTTATATTACTTGTTTAGTTTAGTTAATATTTAATTGACTGTTTCTAGCACATCAGTTAGAATTCTATGGTTTAAATAGAACGTCAAGTAGACTAGTGCAACCGATAGAAATGAGGGAATAGGGTATGACTTGGACCTTAACTGAACCTGTATTGCTGGTAGGATTGGTGGCTATAAGTTGAAAATAATAAAAAGTTTGTGTTGAGATTTTGCTTGGGGCAAGCAACGGTTAAGTGTGGGAATGTGACGGGTGGTCCATTGGACAACCCTTAAGTGATTTAAGACCGTTAATAACCATCCATTTAATCGTCTTATCTTGTGAAATTAGATACCTACTGTTTTGCGGTCATTTGTAGGTTAAAAGGAGGTCTCGGAGTCAGTATGGTGTATAATGAAGAAACCAAAGGAACTGGAGACTCGAGAGAAGTCAAAACATGTGGAAAAATGAATATTGGAGATGAAGACCACCGTGACCCACGGTCTGGACCGTGGGCCATGGTCCAATTGAAGAAATGTGGCATAGGCCACCGTACTGTGGCAACTCTGCCACCGTGGAGGCCACCGTGACCCACGGTGCAAACCGTGGGTCATGATTCAATGTTTCAAGAATAACACCGTGACCCACGGAGTGAACCGTGAGCCACGGTCGGGCAGTTGTAATTGCTGGATTGCAATATTTTATAGTTGTTTTTTGATGGTCTTTTCATCTATCTTCCATTGTAAAAACCTAAGGACGAATTTTAGGAGTGCAAGAACAATATTTTGGTAATTATAATCATTAGTTTATGTTAGTGATTCATTCATATAACTTATTTGATGTGATGATGAATCAAACGATGCTTGGCTAATCCTCTTTATGTTCTCCCCCGAATTGTAAGGTTTCAGTTGACTATTTGTGAAGCGTTTATATTATTTGTGGGATAGTAATTTGATCATATGATTGTATTGCTATGGTGATTGTGAGTTTGCTTTGTAATTGTTAATATAGTATAAATTCGTGTTCTTGAATATCCGTTCTTGGTGCCATAGGCAATCGAGATTTATTAGAAGAGAATTAGGGTTAACTATATTAAACTGGTTATCGAGTGGCAACCTTGAATTTTTAGAATCCAAGTACTTAGTTCTCTTTTATCACTTTCAAACTCACTTTCACGAACTATGTCTATGTAGTTCATCCTAAAAGTAAACGTTAGCATTATCAATATTGAAAACCTGAAATCGGGGGAGAGCATTGTTTCTCATATTGTTTATAAATCATTTATTTGTTTTAGTTCTTTTTGTTATTCAAATCAAACAACAGACGGGTGCATCGGAGTATGACCCGTAAGTGTGATCAATTGATATAAAAATCCAAGCATTAAGTGGTAACTTCGTGGGAAATGGATAACTACTGTTGTGTGGTTAATTTCAGATTAAACGGAGGTTCTAGAGTCAGTATGGTGTATTAACGACGAAACCGAAGGACCCGGAGACTCAAGAGAGGTCAAAACATGTGAAAAACGAAGAATGTGGCTGAAGTCCACCGTGACCCACAGTGTGAACCATGGGCCACAGTCAAAATGAAGAATGTGGCAGAAGCCACCGTACCGTGGTGCTTCTGCCACCGTGGTCCACGGTGGGAACCGTGGGCCACGGTCCAATGTTTCAAGATCAACACTGTGACCCACGGTATGAACCGTGGGCCACGGTCCAAGCCGTAACTACCAAGTTGTCTTTGTTTTTTAATCCGTTTTTTGGTGTCTTTTCACATATCTTCCATTCTAGACACCCTAAGGACGATTTTTGTAGTACAAGAACAATACTTTGGTGATTGTAGTCATTCGTTTGGGTTTATGATTCTTTCTTATAACCTAATTGATATGGTGATGAATCAAACGATGCGTGGCTAATTCTCTTTATGTTTTCCCTCGGATTGTAAGTTTTCTTTATGAATGTTAATCGAATGTTTATGAATTTCTGAGATAATAGTTTAATCTGATTGATTTCATTATTATGGTGTTATGAATTGATTGTTAATTTGTTAGTTTATTGAGTTCGTGTTCTAAGCCGTCAATTCTTGGTTTTGTAGGTAATTGAGATTAATCGGGAGGGACTCAGGATTAGATAATCAAATTGATATTTGAGTGATTACCTTGCACTTATAATCCAAGTACTTAGTCCTCAATTATCACAATTGTCGCATAAACACGAACTATATAATTATCGTTCATCTCGGTTAAACATTCATGTTGGCTTTTGTAGAAACCTGAAACCGAGTGAAGGCATATCTCCTCAAATTGTTTTAAAACTTATTTATTTATTTCAGTTCTTTTTGTTAATCAAATTAAACAACCCAATCTTCGAATTTATTTTCTGCACTTAGATTAAAATAGATAAATTACTATGCTACTTAACGACACAATTTCCACAAACTCCTTGGATTCGATACCCGCTTATCGCTATCTAATTAGCTGTAATCGTTTTACTTTTGGGTAGTATTTCAAAAAGGGATGAAAAGTCATTGCAACCGATTTTGGTGTTAGAGATTTTTGATGTGTGGGGCATTGACTTCAATGGCCCGTTTCCAAACTCAAATGGATTTTTATATATTTTTGTTGCGGTCGATTATGTGTCTAAGTGGGTAGAAGCGGTAGCAACAAGAACCAATGACCATTCAGTAGTTAGCAAATTTGTTCAATCAAACATCTTTGCTTGGTTTGGTATCCCGCGGGTTATTATTAGTGATGGTGGGTCGCATTTCAAGAATTTCAACTTTGGGAAACTTTTAAAAAGGTACAATGTGAATCACTGAATTGCTACTCCTTATCACCCACAAACAAGTGGACAAGTTGAAGTGTCCAATCGACAAATTAAAAAAATTTTGATGAACACGGTGTGGGTCAATAGAAAAGATTGGTCATCTAAGTTAAATGATGTGTTGTGGGCATATCGGACCGCCTACAAAACTCCTATTGGCACAACTCCTTATCGGTTGGTATATGGGAAGGGGTGTCCTTTACCAATGGAATTGGTACACCGGGCATTTTGGGTGATCAAGAATGTGAATGTGGATATAAGAAAGCGGGTGAATTGAGAAAGTTGAAATTGAATGAGATTGAGGAAATCCGGGATGAAGCATATGTATGTGCTTCCGCATATAAAGACAAACTAAAAAAGGTCCGTGATGCAAAGTTGAGAAAAATGATTTTTGAAGTGGGTCAAAAGGTATGGTTGTACAATTCAAGGTTGAAGCTGTTTCCGGGTAAACTAATGAGTAAGTGTATGGGCCCATATATCATCACAAGAGTGGGTCAGTTTGGTGATGTGGAGATAGAAGATGTTCAAGACCAAACGAAACAAGTAGTGAACGGTCAAAGACTTAAACCTTACTTGGAAGGCAAAGACATCAATATGCTCGATGTGGATAGGGTGAGTTATTTGCTAAGCTCACCGGATGAGGAAACAAATTAAGAGGTTCAGGTATGTTAGTATAGTGTAATTTAGCTTTTTGTCAACTTTGGTTTTAAAAATTACCTTCCTCGCCTTGGAGTTTGTCCAAATCAAGTGTGGGGAAGTTTTTATAAATTTCTTTACCATGTTGGGGACAACTCGGGTTTTTCATGGGGGGTAGGTTAATTTTTATTTTTGATTTGGTAAATAAGTTTTTGATTATTTTGGTTATTTATTTATTTTTTTATTCAAAAAAAATAGGGGTGAACCGTGGACCACGGTGTAGATCGTGGCCCACGGTGATGACCGTGAGGCACGGTTCAGGCCCAAGTCATGGTACGGTGGACTCTGCCCGATTTGATACATTTACACCGTGACTCACGGTGTGGACCGTGGGCCACAGTCCGGTCGAGACAGCCGAGCAGAATCATATACACCGTGGACGACGGTTTGAACGTTGGCCCACGGTTCGGTCGTGACAGCCAAGGAGGAGCCGGTTTTGGGGTTAATAAACAAGAATAATTTAATTTTTAATCAATCTTCACCACATAACTTACCTACTCTTCATTATTTACTTTCATTCTCTTCTTCTTCTTCTTCTTCCCAATTCATCTTTACAAACTCTAACTCTCAAAATCCTAACTTCTTCATATCACCACCAATTCTAAAGATTTTTTACTCTATTTTCATTGGATTTTAGTAAGGATTAACAATAACAAACCTAATCCCACTCATTGTTAAGTATTAATCCAATTGTTGAGCAAAGGGGTGACGAATTTCTAAAGAAATTTTGGGGGTTTTTGTTAGTGTATGAAGAAAGAGTTAGTATTCATCCTATTCAATTCTCAAGGTTGTTCTTTATCAATTTTCTTTTACAAATTGAAAATTGTTAAGGTAGAATTGATTTGAACTATATACCCACTTGCTTGTTTGAGTAATTAGTATATTGATTATAGATTATGGTTGTGGATAGTAGATAAATGTTACATACATATGGTTGTTACATTGATAAGTTGAAAATTATGCGTTGAAGCAAATGTTTAAATTTTTGGTAAATTGATTAACGAGTGATTATCCACAACCATAGTAACAAGCAAGTGTGGGAAAGTTTATGTTGAGTTAACTTGGGTTGTTTGGGTTGTTTGTTGTGTGTAGATGGGTAGAACCTCGGATAAGGGAAAGGGAAAGGCATCAACTTCTAGCGGTCGAGTAGCCCAAGCAAAGAGGCAAAGACTGCATGAAGAACAAGCACGAGCACCTGTGCCAACGGTAAAACCCACTTGGAGAGATGGGGTGTTGTCAAAGTACGTGTTGGAATGGCAAGCTGAGTTGTTTATTGATAAAATGGCCATGTTGAAAAATCGGATTGAGGGGTACATATGTGAGAAATGGGTCACGGATCCCGGGTATGAGGCATTTGGGATAGTTGATAGATTTAAGGACTTCGGTTGGGAAGCAGCTCTTAAGTGTTACAATGAAGAGAGTAACACTTTGTATGATAGAGAAATTGAAGAGTGGGTGTCCACACTGAGATGTCCCACATACAAGAAGGGGTTCAACATGAAATTAATTGGGACGGTGGGGGGACATGAAGTTGTGATGTCCTTTGACACGTTCAATCAGATAACTCTATTTGACAGTAAGCTGAGCAATTCATATGTGTACCTTTCTGCCAAAGATTTGTTTGAATGTCCTGACAAACACCCCCAATGGCACAACATGCTAGTACAGATTCTTAAAGGAGGTCGAGGTTTGAGTGATCAGATTAAGAGAAAGGACTTGAAGGCAAAGTTGTTGATGTTTATTTGTCTGTACAATGCGGTGCCCCGGAGGGGGGGACATTTCGGTAGTGAGGAACAGTGATATTTCCGTGTTGTAAGCGTTAATGTGCGGGAAGCCTCTCATTTCGTTCCGATATTTAATAATGCAAAACATTTGGATCAGCCGGGAAAGCAACAAGCGGAAGTTAATTCCGCATTGTCGATTGATCACGGCATTATTAAAAATTCATGGTGTGATAAATGAGGATTAGGTGGGAATGACCAAGGTGTTTAAAGAGTTTAAGTTGTCGGATCTACCGGGGTGGGTACCCACAAACGGATAGACATCACGAGCTTGTGGGTGATAATGTGAGGTGGATAGTAATAGGAGAAGATGTGGAAGCAGAGGTTGATGAGAAAGTGGAAGAAGTGGAGGAAATTGGTGAGCCAGATTTCATGGATGTGGGAGGTGGTAGCAGTTCCCAACATGGGGGTTGGGATTATTCGGCTGGGTATGACTCGTATGGTAATAATTGGGCCCATGTGGGGTCAACGAATGAGGTGGTGGAAAGTCATAGGCCTTCCCCGTATGAAAATTGGTCGGATGAGTCGCGTGCATTATTTGACCATCAGACTTTCATGGGGCCTATGCTGAGCGAGCCGAAAAGGAGAGGCATGATAGGTTAGAGATGTGGAACCGTGCCAATGCTTATGGGCGAGAGCATGAGATGAATATGAGATACTTGTATGACAGGAATCGTTGGATGCATGATCAATGGCATGCAGGTGAACCGGTTGTACCGGATCCACCAATCGTAGATTACACGACCCTACCTCCATATGACGGTTCAGTACGCTATCCTGAACCACCTTTTCATCATTCCATGTGGGTCAACCCAATGCAGTCAATGACACCACCACCACCACCACCACAAGAAGAAGGAAGCAGCGGCGGCGATTAGGCGTTTAATTTTGATCAGTTCTCAGATTTCATGACATCTATCTTTGGGCCGGCCCACCCGCATTACAACTGATTGAGTTTCGCGATTCCAGGTGAACCTCGTTCTGTATATTCTATATAGTTGTTATTAGTTTTGTTTTTATTTGTTTTTAGGTGGATGGGTGGAGGATGGAATAATTATGAATAAGTATTATGGGTTGTGTTGAAAAGAAGGTTGTGTTTAAGAAGTAGTTTGTTTCATTTTTCTCAAATCGTACATTGGGGACAACGTAACCCTAGTGTGGGGATGAGGAAAATTTTGTTTGTTTTGAATTTTCGTTTAACATAAAAAAAATAAAAAATAAAATAAATGTGTTTAAAGAAATCGGAAAGGCTTTGAGCTCTTTGTCCGAGGACGATCTCCTAATTGCTAGTCCGAATCAAGGGCTAAAGTCCGAACTCACGATTTGACGGAAGCTGTACGACTGAGCAGCGGATCTCCTGACTCGACTAAAAAAGAATGGACGCGCTCTACCCCCAGCAAAGGACTTTGTTGGCTGGAATAAAAGCACAATAAGTTGCTTTTAAAAAGGAGTCCTTAGTATGTGTCAAAACCGTTATAGTACTACTACACCGAAGTCTCGTACTCGAACTGGCAAGAATGGCCCAGCTTGCTGGCTGACTATTACCTGCTTACTTACTGGCTGACTTGGCAGCTGCCTTGAAAGCCTATTCCGATGGCGAGCAGTTGTAAGATGGCGGGGTAAGGTTTTGGTCCTTTTTCATGGTCACAATTCCCTAAATAACATGTGCCTAGTTGTTTTTAAAAGGAGATTATGTAGTTTTCTAATCAAGGTTAGCATGCTTTCGGTATAATAACTTGCATAACATGTTCGTTTATATTTGAGAATTGAGAAACTAATGATTGGTGAGAAGGTTGATATTCCCCGATAGAACTTGTACAATTAGTGCATTTCGAGATCTTAGCTTAGCATGAGTGCAAAAGTGATAGAGACACTTAGGTTAAGCCTCGTCTGGATGAGTGCGAGTGTGGGTTTTGGGGGTTGGGCCTCATACATTACATATATGAGTGTGGATAATGAGAGAGGCGGGGGGTTGGTTCCTTTAAAAAACTTTATTGGGCCTATTCTTTCATTAAACCAACCCCGGTGTTATATTACGAAATGATCCAACTTAATAGGTTTCTATGTAATTGTTTTAGTATATGTCAATAAGATGTATCAAGCATTATGTTTATCATGCTTACAAAAAAAATGTTTTAGAGTTTCAATGTTTAAGTATGCAATGTTCAAGTATTATTTAGTCAAAAAAAATAAAAATAAAAAAATGATGTTAGTGATGTATATAGTTGATTATTTCATTGTTTACTTAGTTTGTTTGTAATAAGTCGGATCAGATCGTTTGAGCTACGTTCAATATTCCTTTCCATACCCTTACACTTAGGCCCTTTACAACCCGTTTTAAGCCCTCTTGATTTGCATTTGTGTCAAAGCATTACATAGGTGGAGATTTGATGATTGTACAAGCGTATGCGAGGAGAATTGATTATTTGTGAAAATGTATGTATGATCACCAAAAAGAGGTTAATGAGTAAATGTGTGTTATGTATAGGTAAAAACCGAAAGCATGTTAGGTTTGGTTTGAAATCTATGGTTTAAATTGAACGTCAAGTAGACTAGTGCAACTAATAGAAATGAGGGAATAGGGTATGATTTGGGACCTTAACTGAACCGGAATTGTGGTAAGATTGGGGGCTACAAGTTGAAAGTAATTAAAAGTTTGTGTTGAGATGTTGCTTTGGGGCAAGCAACGGTTAAGTGTGGGGATGTGACGGGTGCATCGGAGTATGACCCGTAACTGTGATTAATTGATATAAAAATCCATGCATTAAGTGTTAGTTTCGTGGGAAATGGATAACTACTGTTGTGCGGTTAATTGCAGATTAAACGGAGGTTCTGGAGTCAGTATGGTGTATAACGAAGAAACCGAAGGACCCGAAGACTCGAGAGAGGTCAAACATGTGAAAACGAAGAATTTGGCTGAAGTCCACCGTGACCCACGGTGTGAACCGTGGGCCACGGTCCAAAATGAAGAATGTGGCAGAAGCTACCATATCGTGGTGCTTCTGCCACCGTGGAGTCCACGGTGGGAACCGTGGGCCATGGTCCGAGCCGTAACTGCGAAGTTGTCTTTGTTTTTTAATCCGTTTTTGAATGTCTTTTCACATTTCTTCCATTCTAGACACCCTAAGGACGATTTTTGGAGTACAAGAACAATACTTTGGTGATTGTAATCATTCGTTTGGGTTTATGATTCTTTCTTATAACCTAATTGATATGGTGATAAATCAAACGATGCGTGGCTAATTCTCTTTATGTTTTCCCTTGGATTGTAAGGTTTCTTTATGAATGTTAATTGAATGTTTATGAATTTCTGAGATAATAATTTAATCTTATTGATTTCATTATGATGGTGTTATGAATTGATTGTTAATTTGTTAGTTTATTGAGTTCGTGTTCTAAGCCGTCAATTCTTGGTTTTGCATGTAATCGAGATTAGGGACTCGGGATTAGGTAATCTAATTGATATATGAGTGATTACCTTGCATTTATAATCCAAGTACTTAGTCCTCAATTATCACAATTGTTGCATAATCACGAACTATATAATTATCTTTCATCTCAGTTAAACATTCATGTTGGCTTTTGTAGAAACCTGAAACCGAGGGAAGGCATATTTCCTCAAATTGTTTTAAAAATTATTTATTTATTTCAGTTCTTTTTGTTAATCAAATTAAACAACCCAATCTTCGAATTTATTTTCTGCACTTAGATTAAAATAGATAAATTACTGTGCTACTTAACAACACATTTTCCACAAACTCCCTGTATTCGATACCCGCTTATCGCTATCTAATTAGCTGTTATCGGTTTACTTTTGAGTGAGTCTTCGACCTCACGTCAACAATCAAATCATTGAATTTACTTTTTGCACTTAGTTTAATCTAGATAAATTTCATAGCTACTTAGTAACACATTTTCCATAAACTCTCTGTGTTCGACACCCGCTTATCGCTATCTAATTAGTTATAATCGGTTTATTTTTGTGTGAGTCTTCGACTTCACGTCAATAACACCATTGCTATTACTACATACAGACACACCTATTAAGAATTTACAGAAATGGAACCATTTTTATTTTACTGCATTAAGATAAAATCTTAAGTTGATTAAGAAACACAGAATTATTACTTGAGATTTGAAGGATGTCTTTTGAGCACATTTCTTGAAAATTTTGTACCCCCAGTTGGATTGCTAGGTCACCAAAGATGATTTCTAAAAACCAAAGGAAAAGAGAACCATCGGCTTCATCATAGCATCAGATTACATAGTCTGCAAACTGCATAATATATATCTTGATATGCCTCAAATGAAGTCTATAAACACATACATATTATATGACCCGAACACATTTTGTTTACATCCGTTTTTAACCCTAACCAAAAAAAATTTTTTAAATTGACCCGAATCCATTTTGCGTATAACCTGTTTTGACGCTAACTGAAATAGATAATTTTTTTAATGTCTCAAACGCATTTTGCTTATAATCCGTTTTGACATGAACCAGAAGTGATAATTTTTTTTTAAATGACCCGAAGTCATTTTTCTTAAAGCCATTTTAACCCAAACCAAAAATGATTCTTTTTTTAAATGAAACAAAGTCATTTTGCTTATATATCGTTTTAACTCAAACCAAAATTGATATCTTTTTTTAATAACTCGAACTCTTTATGCTTATAACCAATTTTGAGTCTTGACCAAAACAAAAAAAAAGTATTCTATTTTCGAAATGACCCAAACCCATTGTGTTTAAACCCGTTCTAACCCAAACCAAATTTGAAACTTTTTTGAAGGACCTGAACCCATTTTTTACATCCTGTAACCCGAACCAAAACTTTTTCAATAATACGAACCTATTTTGTTCACGTCCCGTTTGAACCTGAACCAAAATTGATGCTTTTATTAATGATCCAAACTAATTTTGTTATAACATGTTTTGACTCGAACCAAAATACATATATTTTTCTAAATAAATAATTTCTAAACAGCACATACCTGAATGAATGAACTAATATGGAGTTTTCTAAGATTTTGATGATTTATGTAACAGCACAGGTAGTAGTTTTTGGCCTTTTGTAATGCTGGTCAATAGTTAAATGCAATAAAACAGAATGTACGATAAAGATGCATCATCAAACTTTAATGATAACATACATGGTTTAACCAGACATGATTTGCTTATGAGTGTCATAAAAGGAAAATGATTGACTAAATAATCAATTTCAATACCAACTAAAAACAAAATTCACAGTGTGTCAGGATTAAATTTCAAATTTGGCTCCAGTTGCTATAAAGATAACTAAAAAACGACTAACTCACCTAGTTGGTAGGCGGTAGGCATTGTTTTTGAGGTTTTTATGTTATTAAGCAATTGTTGTTGAATATGATAATCCAAGGCTGAAAAGCATACATACCAAACTATGAATATGTATTCCAATACCCTAGATGAATATTTCGAATTCAAAAAACCTAATAAATATTCACCCTAAATGAATATGAACGAAACCTCAGTATGGATAAACTCCAATGGTATCAAACTATTCAAATCGAAGGTAATGATAGCTGTTATGAATTGAATGAATGTGAAAATCTAAATAAATAAATATGAATGAAACCTCCCCTTCATCGGTTCAGCATCAAACGGGTAAAACTGAATGCTTGAAAAGATGATGTGATCTCAAGTTTCATTAAGCCTAAAAGAAAAACAAAAATGTAATTATGAATCTAATCAAATCCACCAACTTAAAAATCCCTAAATAAATTACTTTTTTCAGATAAGTTCAATCCGAAGCACATATCTTTCAGGAATCCATATAAAATCACCCATAAATAGCTAAAAAAGGCTTATATCTAGTCGATGTGCTCAAAGCCCACATCCCATATTTTGACTAATCTTCTCCATTTGTTTCCAAGAAATAGTGGCAGAGAGAACGTAGACACAAAACCCTAGGATCAAATCAGTTTATTTTTTAACATTAAATAGGATCCGATAAAAATTCGTGGCAGAAAGGAATCGATCAATTGCGTATAATGATCAATTAGCTGTTTTTGATGCTTGAATTGTGGCAGAGAGACCAGCAAATAACGACGACACAAAACCCTAGATCAAATCAGATTATTTCTAACTTTAAATAGGATCCGAAAAATACCGGGTATGGATTTGAATCAGGTTTTGCACCGCGTGTGTTTTCAAGGAAATAGGATTAGAAAAGTTTGGTGGGAATTCGATAGCTAGAAACAATATTAGCATGCCATGTGTCCACATTATTTTTAGGATAGGATTGAATCAATAGTTGTGTTAATCATACCTAATCCGCCCTCACCGACGCTACAATTTGGAAACCAAGATCAAATTTATATGGACCATCATTATTATCGAACCGTCATACCAATACAGTGTTAGACCATTAATAGATGATTATAATCAAATTAATCATGTGTGCACCTCCGTTTGGCCATTGCAAACTATAACCCTAACACTAATCGTATTATATTAGCCTTTAGTGATCATACTAGTTCGTTTTTGGTGTCGTTAGTAGCTGGTCAATGTTCACCATCAATCCATCATCTAAACATGTATTTAATCTATGTAATATGATCGCCTAAACCTATGTTATAATAACCCTAATCTTAACTGGGCGGACGTTTGGTCGTTTGATCAATTGGATTTCTAGGGTTCTTGGTCAATTAGGGAAAAATCTGGTTTCTGTATAAAGTAATTAGTTTTCAGATGTTAACCAACTGAACACACCAGTCCAGTGACTATTGTGTGTGGGTGTTAAACTTTGTGTCGGCATCCATGAGGGTTCAATCCGTTTTTGATGTTTTTATTTTTACACCTTTATTATAATTGTATATATTATATTAATGCATTAAATTAAATTATAAATATCATAAGATTAATACATAATTGATATTTTATAATACCCGACACTTCACTATCAACGTTTCTTGTCATTTAATGACTTTATAAACATTATATATATATATATATATATATATAATTATGTATTTTTTATTAAATAAAAAGTGTAATAAATAATATTAATAAACATGTTATATATTTACCACTTGTAATAAACCGATTTTTGTTAAAAACTCGAATTACGTATTTATTTAAAATAATACATACTACATTTATATATTTATTTATCTGCAGTATACCTATTTAAAACATTATTATTACCTATTATAATTAATTATTTAAATATATATCTATTTAAACGTTTACATATTTGTATTGTATTCATATCTCAAATTTTAATTATTTAAATTTTTTACCTATTTCATTGATTGTATATTTATCAAGTATGTACAATGGTATTTTATAAATAATAATAACTATCTGAATAAATAACAACAATAATAATAGTTTTACAATAATAATAATTATAGAGATCAATCACCCAACCATAACATTTTTAATCACAAACATACTCAAATCATGTAGAAACCCGAACCTATTATATATGTTATGTAATATACAATTAATTCATAATATTATATTATTTAAACTAGGAATCCTTGACGGCAAATCCCGAAGGGTTCATCATCATCATCATTTGCATTGTCTTTGCTCATTTAACCAAGTGACTAACTCATTCCCCTTTTTACTTATTTTTAAATCTTTTTGCGGATATATGCGTATCGTACTGTAACAACTCGGACATTTCGGAACTTATAAACCCGACCCGTTTCTGTGTTGGTTGATTTTATAAAATAATATTTCGCTTATCGAGAAGATTAAATTATTAATATATTATTTTTAATTATTTATATATATATTATATAATTATTATATCTTTCTTGTTTTGGCAAAACCAAACCTAACTAAACCTTTTATCCCTTTTTGTATCCCTCTCTATGACTAATAAGCAAAATCAGTATATTTTATCCTTTGACCCGTTTACCAATTACCAACCCGTTTATGCTCAACCCGTAACCCGATTTCTTTCTTGTGCCTTAATCATCGCTATAACTTTCGAATCTATCTCACAAGATCGTTTATTCGTTTATTATAACTCACACCGTCCCAACCTATTAGGAAAACGGGATCATATTGATACGAATTAACAATTTAAACTAACCATCCTAGGGCTTATACCATTATACTACTTACAGATGTTAAAAATCTAATTAAACTCGGGTGTAAATTCCAGCATGTATGGAGATCTAAAGCCCTAATCTTAATTGCTCTAAGGTGTTCTCCTAGCCTGCTGTTCATACACGTTTCTAGTCGCGACGTTGATCTCATCGTTCACCATCAACGCATAACAGAATCTGGTAATTGATATATGTATCTGATTCGTTTTAATCCATACAACGTTACCCTAATGTTAATTAATCCAATACGTAACAGTTTGATCGTTCTCAGAATTAGGGTTTTTGAATTGTAACTGGGAGAATCAGTGTCTGGATATATATTTAGAGTTTTCATCTTTTAAAAAACTGACACACCAGCCCACATGGCTAGTGTTTGTGTGTTAAGATCGTTTTATCCGATTGCGGCTCGGGTTCGAGCTTCACCCCAACCCAGCTTTTCTTTTATTTGTAACTTTTTGTTGTTAAAGGTCCATGCATCTTAAATATTTAATAACTAATAATAAATGATATTTTTTTTATCAAACCGATAACAGAAAGCTAACGTTTCTTGTTAATTAAATTACGTTAATAGTTTTCATATATATATATATATATGTGTGTGTGTGTGTGTATGTGTGTCCCACATGGCTAGTGTTTGTGTTAAGATCGTTTTATCCGGTTGGGGCGCGGGTTCGAGCTTCACCCCAACCCAGCTTTTCTTTTATTTGTAACTTTTTGTTGTTAAAGGTCCATGCATCTTAAATATTTAATAACTAATAATAAATGATATTTTTTTATCAAACCGATAACAGAAAGCTAACGTTTCTTGTTAATTAAATTACGTTAATAGTTTTCATATATATATATGTGTGTGTGTGTGTGTGGGAGGGTTATCCTAAAAATAAATAGTTTTCTAGGAAGATTAGGAATAAATCATAGCCATTTGATAATGTTAATCAGTGTTTGAGATTTAAAATTACCAATAACCGACATAGTTTCATAGAATTACTCTTTCATCATTATAACTGACATAGTTTCCTAGAATTGTTCTTTCACCGTCATTTATAATGCCAAATGTCAAAAATTTGTTGATTCTTACCATTCTTAGGAAACCCTTTATTTTTATTTGAACTCATTTCTATACACACACACATATATATATGTATGCATATTAATAAAAAGTTAATAAGATTTTTAAGTTAATATACATAGTATAACCTTATTAGTTGAAAAGACGATTAAAAGTTTAATTATTTTGTAAAAGATCATATCTTATATAAATATTATTTACTAATTAGCGTTTATTATTTACAATATTTGTTTAAAAGAAATCTCATGAAATGGTGAAAATACATATAAATACATTAAAGGTATTTTTAGCTTAAAGTAATTATTTAATACAAACCCCTTTATATAATTTATCAAAAATTATAAATATTATTTATTTAAGTATTCTACTTATAATGACAATTTTATATAACTAAAATATGTTATTTTCTTTAAACCTTTGAGTGATAAAAGTGATAATAAAATTGATAATAAATTAATGCAATATTTAATCCTCGTTTAGAACACCCCTGATCATCACCAAACGTTTATCTAGTTTTAGATTCATTTTTGATAACGCAGCTATTTACTCCGCAATTATTGTTACTTAGGATTTCTCGTCGATAATTTCCGAAGAGCGTAACTCTTGTTTACTACCGTTCTTACCATATTCACTTATCTCTTGCTTATTGCTAAGGTGAGTACCACATTCCCCTATTTTACTTGTTTTCCACGTTTTGGGGACATATGCGTAAATTATATTTCTTATATATACTTAATACTTATACTCAAAATTGCAACTATTGTCTTATGTGTTAACAACTTATACTTTACTTAGTTATGTGCTTACTTGCTTTATATGCTTCCGCATTTGGAGAGGTCAAGCATAATCTCAGAATAGTATGATCATGCTCTCAAAATAGTATGATCATACGTCAGTCGTTATAGCCTTTGTGCTTCTCGACATCTCAGTTATACTTGCTCATTTGGTTAATTTTTATTCTCATATGACTTGTTACAATTACTTATATTTATATATACTATATGTACATTTAAACTGGTGTGTTGCTCACTCAACATGTGTTGTTGACAAAATTCTATTTTATATGCATATGAAGGTTATTGTAGAAATTTCATGCAGGTTAAAGACTTAGTGAAGAATTTAAGTTAGATAATAATTAATCAAGATCATTTGTGATATTAGTTGTATCGTTGTATGATTATGGATTATGTGTTTGTTTGTATTTGATTTATTTGAAAACTTAACTTAATTAATAGATATTGTCATTTTAATAATGCATGATAGTAACATTTGAAAAGTTGTGAGCAATCAGTTTGCGCTTCGACATTTTCACCGTAGGTTGGGGTGTGACACGTACTGTATTTATCTATTATCTATTATTCTCACTAGTGCACCATCGATCCTTATGTGTATATCAATTACTTGCTTAACTTGCTATGTGTTTACTTGCTTACTTGAACGCATTCGGAGAGGTCCAACATATTCACATTATTAGTATGATCATACGATTGTCGTTGTAGCCATCGCCCATGCCTTGCATCTATCGACACCTTTACTTGCTTATTAGTTTTAATTGATTATCTCACAATGGATGGTTTGGTTCTTTTATATTATATTGTATTCAACTAACTGATGTTTTACTCACTCAACCTAGTGTTGACAAAATATATCTATTTTATACGCATATGCGGGTTTTAGATTGAAGTGATTGCAAGCTTGGTGAAGAACACTTAGTGAAGACTTTTAGGATTAAAACACATACAAGACTGTCTGATTCTATTTTGTAATTTCTTTGTACTTATAAGTTATTTGTTGTTAAATTAAATAAATAGATACTGTCATCTTTAATATTGCATGATAGTACCTTGTGAGCTGTGAACCAAAGCTCGCGCCCCGGTATTTCTGCCTTAGGTTGGGGTGTGACAGTATGAACAAGTTAAATTACTATCTTGCCATTTTAGTACTTTAAATGATTAAAAAATTTAAAGAAAAAGTTACTTTTCTATCAAAAAAACTCAACCTTTGGATCATTACATCAATGGTTATAATAGGGTTTCAATGGTTTTCGCAACTGGAGTGGGTTTTTATTTTAACCTTGCCCAATATATACTAATTACAAATTATTATAAAGTTATAGCTCGTGAGTCGGTGTGCAATTTTCTATCGAAGTTCCATTTATAATTGAAGAAGAAAAAAGTTCTTCATTCTTCCATGATACATCTCATTCAAAAAGGGATCATAAATTTTCACTAGGCATTTTTTTTTTGTTTTTCGTCTCAACATTAGACAATCTAGTTTTTGTTTCAGTATATTTAGAGAAAAAATATTGTCTCTAAGGCCTCAGTTCCTTTTATCAATTTATTAGTTAAGTTGTTATTTTTATCTATATTGGTATAAAGCCACTCGGCGTATAGTTCATTAGGGGAGATTTTTTCAAATAGAAACAACGATATTCTTCTTGCTACTATTTCCCTGCACACGCAGACTTGTTAAAGTAGTGCAACACATTGTTGTACGTCGAACAGATCGTGGCACCGTTCGAGGTATTTCTGTAAGTCCTCGAAATGGAATGATGGCGGACATGATTTTTATCCAAACATTAATTGGCCGTGTATTAGCAGATGATATATATAGGTTCGCGATGCGTTGCTACTAGAAATCAAGATATTGGGGTTGGAGTTGTCAATAGATTCATAACTTTTAGCACACAAACAACCTCTATTCGAACCTCTTTGTTTGTAGGAGTGTATCTTGGATTTGTCAATTATGTTATGAACGAAGTCCGGCTCATGACGACCTGGTCGAATTGGGAGAAGCTGTAGGTATTATTGCAGGTCAATATATTGGAGAACCGGGCACTCAATTAACACTAAGAACTTTTCATACTAGCGGAGTATTCAAATAGGGTAGGGTACTGCAGAACATGTGCGAGCCCCTCTAATGGAAAAATCAAATTCAATGAGGATTTGGTTCATCTGGCACGTACACGTCATGGATATCCTGCTTTTCTATGTCTCGAGCTCGATACGCGAAACTCGCGATAAGGCTTGTTTATTAAACAAGCTTACTTTTAGGCTTGGTTAAGCTCAACTCGATCTAACTTTTATACGATCCTATCTTGAGTTGATGGGCTTGTTTCCATCCCATCACGCGTTCTAATGATTTAGTAAAAAATATCTAGTTTTGGGATTAGAATTGTAATTACTCGTTAAAACTAAACAGAGTTAAAAAAGAAAAAAAAGGGGACAAAAAGTAAATACATAATAATAGCGTTGTCGGAATCACAGAGCAGAAGCAATGGACGGAGGAACGCAACCGCAACGGCCACCGGCTGACCCACAAGGAAATGGAGCCATTCTCACCGTCCTATTTGCTTTCATTTTTATCTTCTCCATGGTATATATCATAACCATCACAATTCATATTCATACACAACCGCTTACATCTCTATCTCTATATTATTAATTATTTGGGCTTTTAGTTTATGTACGTACGTAATGTTCAGTTTTACAAACTCATAACTGGAGGTCCTACGGTTTGGATCTCATACAAGTTGATTTAACTTCTGAATATAATATAATCATCAATTAGGTATATCAGAATCACATACGTTCATACTCATTTTGAATTCTAGGGTTACCTCAAGGTTGTATGTATATACCATAGGCAGATACATTTAGGGGGCGGAAACTCTTGTCAAGACCTGGACGGCTGTCAAAACATGTCAAACAACACACTAATCACGAACATGACACGATAGCTAATTGCGTCATTTTTCCATACACAAAAACGAACCACAGGCTACCACGTTAAGACCTCCAAATGACAAACTTAAAGACACAATGAATGATACATGTTTAATGAAACAAAAAGTTTCAAAATGAGCATAAAAGTCTTAATTAATGCACAACTCATAAACATATTTAAAACAAAAAAACAACGAATCCATAACATAATTGAAACAAAAAACCATAGAGGAAAATCATAACATCCATTGAAAATATAATATTGGGTTCTAAACTGGCAGCAGTGAGACGCCGTATGTAAGTACAATATTAGTTTTACGACTTTAGGGGTGTGTATTAATATTTTTTAAATTAAAGTTCTACAGGTTATGGCACGAAATCTCGAATTTAAACATGTCTTAAACAGGTTGACTTGTTTAAGACATGAAACCTATTAAGCTCAACCCAAACCTGATAAAAACCCTTGTCATGTCATGTATTAGGTTTGTATCTGAAATTGCAAGCCCTACCCGGAAAATAATTAAAAAAAAAGGTTTTGGGTTGACTAACATGACCTGTTTGAAAAATGGGTTGGGTTCGGCGTATAAAAACGGGTTGACCCCTTTAAGTAATCAAAATTAAACTATAATTAGATTTTTGATTTTGTTTCTGTTTTTTTTCCGTTTTCTATTTTCTGAATATACTCTTGCAATTTCAAATCAATTTTCATGATTTTAATTATTTTTTAAAATAAAAGAAAATCATATACTCATTTTCTCTACCGAATTTAAATTATATGTATTTTATTTATAAAAAATCTTTTAAATTTTTGGTTAATGGGTCGTTATCAGGTCGACCCGAATTTTGTGTGTGCAGGTTAGGGTTGAATTCTTTGACACGAATAATAATATGGGTTCGATTCGGGTTGCACATTTCAACCCGCCAACCCGCAATCCGTCAACCCGCCAACCCGACACGACTGACACATCATACATTATTGTTGTTGTTATTATTATTATTTCAAATGTCTTTTTGGATCTTGTATCTACAGGTTGTGATTCCATCTTCATCACCAAACTTTAAGAACAGCTTAACAATCCTGCATCAAGTTCCCGAAGGTCACGTTGGGGTTTACTGGATAGGGGGCGCTCTTCAGAAGACAACTACAACTCCAGGTCAGTTAGTAATACTTGTTACATGATACCGTTTCATACTTTCATATAATGAACATTTGGTACATGTTTTAATTTTAGGTTTTCATCTGAAATTACCTTTAATAACACATTATGAGCCTGTTCAAGTGACCCTTCAGACAGATCTCGTAAGCATTTCTTAAATATGTTCAAGAACAGATGAATTTGGTTCTTAATGATAATTGGTAATATGCAGGTGAGGGATATCCCTTGTGGGACAAAAGGAGGCGTTATGATTAACTTTGACAGAATAGAGGTAAACATTTATATACCGTAGTACTGATCACACGAATGATTTATGATTTTAAAATCACGATCCTTCATATATATAGGTTGTTAATCGTCTAAAAAAGGAAGCTGTTTATGAAACCCTGCTCAATTATGGTGTCGAGTATGACCATACATGGATATATGACAAAATCCATCACGAGATCAACCAATTCTGTAGTGTTCACTCCCTTCAAGATGTTTATATTGACAAGTTTGATCAGGTATAGAGTAAAACCAGCTTTTATATCTTGTCTTTTGAATTAAGTGCTTAAAGTTAACTCATAGTCTATAAGTAGAGGATGTGCTATGCATATATACCTTCGTATCATATTCATGAACTCTAATCTAAAGACGCATATTGTATTTTAATTATTACATTCATGCAGGCTTGTAAACGAACCAAACGAACACGAACATAGCATTTTGTGTTCGTTCGTTTACATAAATCGAATAAACAATCGAACATGAATGACTAAACGGACATGGCTTTATTGTACGCTTATGTATGTTCAATAATAGTATAAACGATTGGTTCACGAACGTTAACAAACGAACATAACTGAACATAGATGAGAGGACATAACGTAGATAAAAACCAATTAAATGTAAATGTGAACAACAATGTGTTGGGCCTAAAAAGTTAACGAATATATTAACAAACGAACTTAAACAACGTTCACGAACATAAATGAATGAACGAGACGTTTGTTCATGTTCGTTCGTTTATTAAACAACTGAACATAAACGAACTTCCCACCGAACGGTTCACAGAGCGCCTGTTCGTTTACAGGCCTACATACATATAATGCGACAGATGTTGTATTACAAGTATCATGTTTATAATAATATTAGTTTCATATGCGCCCTACTTTCTTTGCTTGTATAAAGGGCAAAAAGTGTAAAATTTCAGATTGATGAAACAATGAAAGACGCTCTTCAAGCTGACTGTACACGTTATGCATCAGGCATTGAGATCTTCAATGTCCGTGTCACCAAGCCTAGTATCCCAGAGAGCGTAAGGCGAAATTTTGAACAAATGGAAGAAGAACGCACCAATGTATGACTTTTTCTCTTTGACCACTTGTCAGTTGTCCAGAATACCCACCCTTAAAACAACAAAAATGTGCATATATAGGTGTTGGTATCAATGGAAAGACAGAGGGTTGCTGAGAAAGAAGCAGAGACACAAAAAAAGATTGCAATTACAGAAGCTGAGAAGAATGCTTATGTCAGCAAGATTGTTATGGGACAGAAGCTAATGGAAAAAGAAAGTTTACGTATGCAAGAAGAAATTTCTAATGCAACGTATATTGCCAGAGAAAAGAGTTTGGCTGATGCTAAATACTACCAGTGAGTTTATCTTGTTATATTGTATGATTTCAAATAGAGAAAATTGCACAAGTGGTCCCTGTGCTTTGACCATATTGCAGTTGAGCTCTTAAAAGTTGCAAACTTTGTCAAAACATTTGTGAGAGGGTCGCACGTTTAGTCCCCATCGTTAATCCTAATTAGGTCTTAGGGTTGGTATATTTGTCATTTTTACATGTTCTCTCTTATTTATTGTTTAAAATATATATTTAATGTGCAACCCTCTCTCACATGTTTGGACTAACTTTGAAGTATTTAAAAGCTGGGGCTAGACTTTCAATATGGTCAACATACAAGGGCCATTTGTGTAGTTTTCTCTTTTGAATATTAATAACTGATTAACTGAAAGTGTTTTAAGTTAGCAAGATTCTTTCTTTTTGAATCTAGGACCATGAAAGAGGCTGAAGCAAATCAGTTGAAGCTCACACCCCAGTTTCTGGAGCTTAAGTTTATCGAGGCGATTTCCAACAACACCAAAATGTTCTTCGGGAACAAGGTTATCATCACGTTAATAATGTTTCTGACATGAGATCACCTAACATGAAATTCGCGGGTTTGGGTTTGGTATAAACGGGTCCTCATATGGTCAACCCAGTTTGTGAGTTGACCCGTTTAACCCATATATTTTATATTTTATTTTATTTTATTTTATTTTAAATGTGTTTTATGTAATAAACTAAATGGGATGGGTATCTTTTGCCAAAATTTAAAACTAAAAAGAAATTGATGTATGATTTTATAATCAAAATGTCATGGTTTTATATAAATTGGCATTTTTTGTTGTGAAATTATATTTTCGAAGTATTAATGTGTAAAAAATAAAAGTTGATATCTTCGGGTCAAATGGGTTGTGTTCGGGTCAACATGTGAATATACATGTCTTATGCAGGTTCACGTGTTTGACATGATTTTTAGGTTTGGGTGCTGTTTAGGTTGGACCCGTCAACCCGCGAACACGACCTGTTTAACACTCAATACGTTACAGATAACTGGGCAGTTTGATTTTAAATGATAAATCGCTTGGTGACATATTTGTGTGTTGGTAACAGTCGAAGTTAGGGTATGAATTTCTGACACTGAACACAAAATTCATGGGTTTAGTTTATTTAAACAGAGGTCAGTTTCTGGTCGAACCAGCGAACTTGTTTAGCTATGTGTTGTGTTTGAGTCGACCTGGTAGGCTCATGGGTTGACTCGTTTATTTTTAAAAATACTTTAAAAAATATCTTTTATGTTGTAACTTAAACTTTAAAAGGTTATTTATGCCAAAATTTAAAAGACAAGAAAATGAAAATAATGTTTTATAGTTTAAACATACAGTTATTTTATACGCATTTGTATTTTTCCCCTAAATTTGTAATTTTAGTGTGTTACTTTATAATATTATTTATGTAAACCATGCAGATACCGAATATGGTTTTGGATCAAAGGCTACTTGGGAACTATTTGCAAGAGTTGGAAGGTCAAAGGAACTTAGAATCATAGGTAACATTTTGTTAATCATGCTGCTAGTTATTACTTTAAAGGTTTGGAATCAAACTCAACTTTCTAACCGGGTTTCTTTTGTTGAAATCAAACAGTATGAATATCGTGATTATAAATTCATTGATCCGTTCATGTGGTATATAAAGAATTATCGATGTCATTAGAGCACCTACAACAGTTGGTTTAAAAAAAGCTGCAACATAGCTATCCAAAACCCACGAAAGTGCCCCTCGCCCAATTCTCAAAACCAGTCAAGAACACTGTGTGTTAGGCTATATTGATCTGTTGGTGTGACCTAACCTAACATGTTTTGACTTTTGTACATCAATCAATTTACTCTAGTAGTTATTTAACGTTAATGTCTAAATGAAATCTTAGTATTGAATTATAGATAGCTTAGTGAATGTGTTTCCAGTGAACTTACTACAATAAGGAGGAATATGTGAAAAGGGAAAATGTGCCTAAGCAATTTGAATGAGCTAGTTAGGCACTCAATTGGTTGTACATTTTAACATAATGTGGTGTCACCTGCAAAACATAAATGAAGTCTCATTTGTAATTCTAAGATTTTTTATGACATTTTTTAATATTTGTTGGGAAATTTCAATATTTTTTAACGATCAAAAGTTATTAAAAAATAATTCTACCTATAAAGAACACGAAACAATCAAACTACATGCAATCGAGGCTTTTGCAGTTAACTAGGGGTGTAACAGAGGCAAGCTAGCCTCGAACTCAATCTCGGTTCGTTTCGAGCTCAAAAACCAATTAAGTTACTTTCCTTGTTATAAATTATAGGGGTATTGTTTTTTAATACTCTCAACTTTCACTCATTGGATGATATCATTTGTCTCTCACCACTCCCAACTTGTAACATGTTTTCTTCTGTCACTCCCGAACTTAACGAACCCTAACCCCGTTAGTTTTTTTACTGACGTGGTACGTTTTTGCTGATTTGGCATTCATACGTGGCATTTTTATACACATGGCATGAGAATATTAATAATATAAATATTATATATTTTATTATATAATTTATAGTGTAAGCTTGTGTAAGGGGTTATCCCTTCATATAGGTCGTCGGAAACCTCCATCAAACAAAATGGAGTTATCCCCATCAAATAGGTTCCTGGAAACCTCCAATCCTTGCCGGATTTCACCTCGGCGAGCACCATAGTCTATACCCAATCTTTCTTTTTGACCCGAAAACCTTCACCGACAACCATTACTACCAAATCGCTTCATCCTCCGACCGTCTCTACCAAACCTTAGCGAATCTCCACCGATCTCCACTTCCCTTTAATCGTACTAGTCCGGCACTTTACAACTCGGATTTGGGGTGGTTGTTACATACCCTGATTTCATTTAAATGGCAAACCCACCATCGATTTCAACCAAGAAACCCACCAAATTCGTCGGAAAACCGATTTGTCATTTCAATCGACGAGAAGTATTGCTGAAATTCGTTGGCGTGTTCTTCCGATTTGGTTACAGGTATTTCTTGTTTGTGAACAACTGATTTTTTTTTTTGGGGGGGGGGGGGGGGGCGGGTTGAGAACCGTGGTGGATTAGGGGTGGATTAGTGGTGGCACTGGTGTTGTTTGGTGGTGGTGGTGGTGGTCGGAATAGGTGGTGAGTGTATAATATATAAACTATATATTATATAATAAAATATATAATATTTATATTATTTTTATTTTCATGCCATGTGTGTAAAAATGCCACGTATGAATGCCAAATCAGCAAAAACGTGTCACGTCAGCAAAAAACTAACGGAGTTAGGGTTCGTTAAGTTCAGGAGTGACAGAAGAAAACATGTTACAAGTTGGGAGTGGTGAGAGACAAATCGTTAGTTGGGAGTGATATCATCCAATAAGTGAAAGCTGTGAGTATTAAAAACCAATATCCCTAAATTATAATACGTTGAACCAACTCGGTTTGTTTCGAGCTAAAAACCAATGGTTGTACATTTAAACAACATTTAAGAAGCTCGAACATTAACATGTTTATAATCTTTTCTTTTGCAACTAATATAAACCTCAAATCCGTAATTTTGCTAACAAAATTTATCATCAAACAAAAATACTCAAATTCTAGTGTTCACAAGTAAGATTATTTATTACATACCAAGCTTCTTTCTTTACAAGGAAGTGAAGTACACGTTCAAATATCTTGATGTTTCCCACAATTTTGTTAGAAAATTGGCACTCTCTTGATCTTGTCCTTTATTCCATCGTTTCTTCCCCTCTTTGGCACATTTCTAAAGTTTCAAAGTTAATATCACCTCCTCTCTTCTAGGTGTAAAGTGGTGACACAAACTCAATATTATCATCACCCATCAACTAAGTCAACATTTTTCAACTCTAATCAACTCCTTAAATATTGCTACTAGATGCAAAAATTAAAAACCCTTCATAAGACATAGGTATTTTACAAATATATTTGAAAACGGGATGTAACATCCCGTTTTTCGAGTTTTGGTTAATAAATGAAATACGAGTTATTATGAGTGGGGCTAGTGTTGGGTAAAATGGATATGAGTTATGGACTTGGGTCATGAAGGAAAGAAGGAAAAGACCATGGGCTTAAGCTCATGATCTATAATTATATAAACCATTAATCACCCATTTAATTCATTTCTACACATATTCCATACACCACCAAAACACACACTTAAGCTCTCTCTCTCTAGTTTCTCTTTCTAGCCGAAACCACCAAGGAAAACCGATCCCGATCCAAGGTAATGTTAGTATGATATTGTATGAGCTCAACCCCGTTAGATCTAGTTGCGAAACGACGAGCCGACACCGTTAAACCGTTTAAGTCACGAGATCCGGGTGGAATCGGGTATAAACCGAACCTAAGATGGGCTTAGGGGTCACCCTAGCTCAGATCTGGATCGAACGGGACGAAAAACGGTGAAAAACGAGTTAAAACTCGTTTTTCCGGCGAATCCGCGATTTTCCATCGACGGCGCCAGAAAGGCGGCGCTGGAAATGGTACGAGGTAAAAGGGGAATGTCAGAGAATGTTCCCGACATTGTCTGACCTAAGCCTAATTCGTTAACGGGGAGTTAATGAATTAGGGGTGATTCGCGATATAATTCGTTATAGAAAACATAGCGAACTAGCTTCAGTTCGTGTTCAATTAGTTAAGGGAAAAGATAACGAATCACCCTTGATTCGTTATAGCCAGTTCGTTAGAAGAGATAACGAATTAGATGGGCTAATTCGTTATATGGACTGGTTCGCTATGGACTGATTCGTTAAGAAGTCCAGTTCGTTATAGGGTTCAATTCGTTATAAGGACCAGTTCATTATGAACCCAATTCGTTAAGAACCAAGTAACGAACAAGAACATGTTAAGATAACGAATTAGTTAACGAATTAGGCTTAATTCGTTAGGGCAAATGAGTTAGCGAATTAGAAAATAATTTAAAATTCTAATGGAAAATGTGTTAAGACAGTTAATGGAAATAAATTTTTTCCAAGCTGATCTGGCAACTCGACCCCAGCCAGGGGCTCTTGTAACAACTCCGATTTTTATAAATCAGCATTCATTAATCATATTGCCCGATCTATTTTTTTTATGTTCGGGAAATTTTATCGCGCCTATCGAGTATATAAATTTTTATAATATTATTACTAGTTATTTATATAATATATGTTTATAACTTTCAACTTATGACAAAGATCACCCTTAACTAAACTATTAACCCTTTTGTGCCCATCCTCAAACATCAGGGACTGAAATTGAAATTTATGATATAACCCATTATACCAACTGGATACCCATAACCCGTATCCTAATCCTAACCTTAAATCGCAAACCGGTTATCAATTGGTATGTCTTGGACCTCAAATTCTCGTCATGTTTATGGAAATTGGACCTATACTCGCTTTATACTTACCATATGCGGCCAAATCGACAAGCTAATTGTGTTAACTCAATCTCGCGGATTCGTTTTACCTATTTCGTTTGAACCGACCTTAAACCCTAACTCGTTATACACGTAATGGATTATATAAATCCAATTAACCTTGCAGTTAGTATCTCTACATCATCGCCGTCGATAACCCTCCAATCAGTTGTGTTATATCATCTGTTTCAATGTTCGTTCATCATTCCGTATCGCCGGCCCTGTTCTTCATTATTGCACCCAGCACAGATCGTTAACGAGGTATATAATAGTTGGGTTATGATCGCATTAACGTAATGAACGAAAGCCCTAAGGCTGGAAATATGAACATTAATAGATTTGATTGATTGTTAATCCTAGGGTTCTTAAATCAAATCTGTTAATATCCACCTCTGTATATATTTAATCAGTTCTGATCATTGTTGCAAGTCGCTAAGGTAGTGTAGCTGGTAAAGTCTTTGAGTCTCGGGGGTGCAGGTCGCGGGTTCGATCCCCCGCAACCCCGGATTTTTAGCATTTTTGTTTCTTTTCTTTTAAATCAATTATTAAACATGTTATTAACAATAATAATTAATTAAAACTATTTCATTAAAAACCGACATTTAAACTAGTCTTTTATCCGAACTTTGGTTAAACACTATATATATGTATATATAATCGATATTTAAAATATAATAAAGGTTTTTAATATATATATATATATATATATATATATATTTGAAATATCCCGTTATTTAACATATTGTATAAATCAAAGTGTTTTATAAAAAGATTATAATTTACGTAAATATTATTATTTATTATTTACAATATCTATTTAAAAGAAATCTTTATTAACAATATATAAATATATAAATACATTTAACGTACTTTTAGATTTAAAGAAACAAATATCTTTATGTAGACTATAAAACTTTTATAAATATTTATTTAAGTATTTTTATACATTTTAAATAATCATGTTATTTACGATAAAACTTGGATAATAAAATATACTATTTAATAAAATTAGTAATAAACTAAAGTAATATTTAACTTTCGTTAGAATGCACTCGATCATCTAATCATGAACCTCTATATAGCTTTATGAGCATTGTTGAATTCATACTTAATTTCCGTAACTATTCTTTATTAGGATATCTCGTCGTTTTTCCTGAAGAGCTTGATCTACCTTTATCTTTCTTGTTGAATCATTATCTCTTGCTTATTTACTAAGGTGAGTAATCACTCCCCTTTTTACTTATTTTTAAACCTTTTTGGGGACATATGCGTATGTTATATATATTTAACTATTATCTAGTATTCAAAACCGCAATTGTTAATCCTTGTGTGTATTTATCAGTTTATGCTTAACTTGCTATTTACTTACTTGCTTTATTTGAATGTTATTGCTTACTTCGGCAACCGATGTCCATTTTTATGGCAACGGTTTAGTCCTTTCTTGGTAACCAATGTCCATTTATATGGATTGGTTGAGCCCTTTCTTTATGGTTGATTATTTGTGTATGTGCTATGGCTTAACTGTTTATCCTCACAGGAACAGATTGCATCTTTCTTTATTTATTATATATATTATGGTAGTGTCTTAAACTGGTGTTTTACTCACTCAATATGTGTTGTTGACAAAAATCTATTTTATACGCATATGCAGGTTATCATAGAAATTTAATGCAGGTTGGTGAAGACTTAGTGAAGAATTTAGTTAGAAGAATATTTTAAATCAAGAAATATAAAATTTGTATGAATTATGTACTTGTTTGTATTTGATTTATTTGATAATTGAATTAAATTAATAGATATTGTCATTTAAATACTGCATGATAGTAACCTTTGAAAAGCCGTGAGCAATCAGTTCACCCCGGCATTTCCGCCGTAGGTTGGGGTGTGACAGCTCTGCCCCTTGGACACTGCTAGGGGCTGCCGCCCCTAGACCCCGCTGCCAGGGGCGCTGCCCCCGGACCCCCGTTTGTTGAGGGTAATAATTAAACTAGAAAGACGATATGTGTAGTGATAGTTTATTGATACATATAATTGTTATACAGTTAGTCGTGCACAACTCAAGAAGGGAAGAACGATTAACGGTGAACGTAACCAAATTCAGGTGAGTTTCTAGCCCCATTCCTTGTTATGTTTTCGGGGTTGTGTGCATACTCGATGTGATTAGTTAATACACTTATCCTAAGTGATAAGTGTATGCCATATATATTATATGTGAAAGGTATGATTGACTGCTTGTCGGTACATGAACGATCTTCGGATATTACATGTACTGCCAGGTAAAGGTTTGATGATAAAATTGTTGTACATGAGGAATGAATGATGTATGTATGTATGAAACTTACCATTATATATATAGAAAGGTATGGTAGGAAGGAATGGAAGAAAAGGGTGACCGGACCCTAATAATATCCGAGGATGGAGGGTACCGGACCCCAATAATATCCGAGGATGAAGGGAAACCAGACCCTAATAATATCTGAGGATGAAGGGAGACCGGACCCTAATAATATCTGAGGAAGGAGGGTACCAGACCCTAAAAATATCCGAGGTATGTAGGGTGAAATGCCCTTTTTAACGTAAGGTTAGCTATAAATGTGTATGGATGAATGAAGTACAGGTTATGTATGTAATGCGTACATTCGGGAACGTATATGTGTATGTAAAGTAAGTTATGCGATTAACTAGAACTCACTCAGCGTAGCTGACTTTTAGTATGCACGCAGGTGAGTAGATTGAGGCAGCTTGCATAAGGGGAGACACATGGCATGGACTTGAAGAAGTTGGCATCTCAAGGAAGTGTTATGTTATTTTAAAGACAATTTTTATGTTATATGATTTGAAATGATCGGTAAGACAATAATGTGGTTATGTAATGAAATGGTTTGAATGTTTTTAATATTCCGCGAATAGTTTATGGAGTTTAGCCTAGCATCTTATAGTCTAAATCAAACAAAACAAATAATAACGAAAACATGGTGTAATAATAAAGAACGAAAGATTAAAGGCGATAAAACCCGTGTTCTTCGATTTTAAACGTCTAGCTCTTCACCGGATGTTCTCTTGCCTTCAAAATCACCACAAGACTCGTAAGATAGCTCCAAGAACTCTCCAATTCGGCTGGTGGCTTTCAGGTTATGTTTAGGTTTAAGTTAAAGGTGTTTAAATACCCCTAGGCGCCGCGCGACGGGATGTGGGCACCCCTCCGCGCGGCGCGGCGTGCTTTTCCAAGGGGGGCAGTAGACCGGCCCGGTCTGACCGGTTCTCTGCTCTGGTTCCTTCCTGACGCGTTCCGGATCTCTGTTTCGGCTCGTTTTTCGCCCTTTTTAATCACGATCAACTCCCGGAAGCTACGACACATAAAATGTTAGTAGTATACAAATATTGACAAAAAAACGAACAAAGACAATTAAAATATTAAATAAAATATACACGGGAAACATAAATATTTAGCATTATATCAGTTGTGTATGTGGAAGAGAGAGAAATTAGTTTTTTATTAAAAAGTTGGGTTGGGTTGGGTTGGGTTGGGTTGTTGATAAAGATAGTCTTAAGGTTCCATGATCCTTGAAAAGAATAGTCTTGATGTGAATGTGTGTAGTGTACTCACCTCGTGACTAAAGTTAATGTTTATTCTAATTTCTAATTTAGTCTTTAAACAAATCCAGTCATAAAAAAATGATATTAATGTCACCAAAATTATGTAACGATACAGTGACGTTAACTTTGGGAAGACTACTGCAAACTGACAAGACAAATTCACAGATGAACTGTAGTTGTACGACATAACCAAGCCAAAATAATGCTCACACAACTCATAGTATACAAGAAATGAAAATCTTCCCAAGCATGTTAGCATTAAATTTCTAGATAATTTGTTCGGTTTTGTCATTTAAAAGGAAGTTGCGACGCAACTTATTCCCTGCTCACATGCTTCTCTATTTTGATCGGATGACTACACTTGTATAAAAGTATTCATATACACCTTAATAAAGGGGTTTAAATGTTGGCAGATTGGATTTTAATAATCACACATTTTTATAGTTGCTCGATAATAATCTCACCTTAGACTATAGTTATCTTCGATCCCAACTTTCACACTAGTTTTGGACCCCGTTAAAAAGAGTTAAGGCCATTAAGTTTTTTTCTAAATTTCAAACTGATGTTTAGGGCTTTTGATCGATATGAATATGCGAGCCGATTGATGTAAAACTAACTCGAAAAAGCGATCCAAACAATGAAACGGTGATCAATTCGAGCGTATAAATTCTCAGTTAACAAAAATCAAGCATTTTAAGCACCGTTTTTGAATTAATATGTAATCATTTATGTTTGTTTGTTACTTAATGTCTCATTAAGGCTATGTGTAGTGGAGGGGCTATAAACTGGGCGAATGGCGATATTTGGTGCCCAGTCAGTAAGTTGTAGAAATTTGTTTTTGGGGTGTAATGGGTTTTGTAGCCCCTCATGTGCCACGTCACCATTTTTATTATTTTCTTTTTATAATTAAACTAAACAAACAAAACCAATTAAGTTATTAAAATTTAATAAATTAACTAAATAAAAGAAATATAAATTGTAATCAAAATAAAAAAAACACATAAAAAAGTAAAATAAAAAATACATAAAAATACTAATCTATTCATTATCTTCGTCCTCATCCTCGTCTTTATCTTCATCTTTGTTCTCCTCCTCGTCTTCGTTTTCCTTATCTTCGTATTCGTCCTTATCTTCGTCCTCGTCTTCTACTTCAACGGGACGATTATCCCACACTTGTTGAACCAAATCCGCCTTAAGTTGGTTATGTATCTCACTTGATGTGAGCTTGTGAATGTTTTGCGTTCGTTTCTCCGCGGTTGGTTGAGGGAACTGTTCTGTAACGCTTCCTGGTATATAGTGTTGACATATTGCTTTGCAGTGTCTTCTAAAATCATATTATGCAATATGATACACGTATACATGACATCGCTCATTTTTGCCAATGTCTATACACGACATGGGTTTTTCACATAACGCCAACGTTTTTTTAGAACCCCCAAACACCTCTCGATATCCTTTCGCACGGACTCTTGCTTTTTCTTAAAGTATTCTCTTTTTTCTTCGATCGGGTCTTGAAACGTTTTGACGATGATCAAGTACTCTGGATATATTTTATCTCCCAAATAGTATATGTGACGATAGAAGGCATCGTTGGCATAAAACGGTAAGACCGGTATGCTACGGTTGATGTAATACTCTAGCACGGGGGACACGTTGAGAACGTTTATGTCGTTGTTGGACCCGGCGTAGTCGAAGTAGGCCGACCAAATCCAGAGGTCGTGTGAACAAATGGCTTGAAGACTAACCGTTGGTACTCCATGGTCACCACAAGTGTATTGACATCCCCATGCGTGCAGTTGAACAGTTGCCCCACTCCCAATGCATGCAATCTATACTCCCGATCATGCGGGGAAAAGAATGTTTGATTTCGTGTACGTCGTATATGCAAGTCAGGTCTTTTAAAGTTGGATTTCTCAGATTATGACCAACGTATAATTGTATTATTCCTATACAAATAAATTATTAAAAAATATTTATATTAAAAACAATAATTAATGTAAACAATTTAAATTTTACCGATGCAAAAATTCTCCAACGAGTCTCGCGTCGTTTTCTCAGTCATCTTTAAATACTCGTCGTTGATGTCGGTCGTGTTGCCGTACGCGAGGATGCGTAGCGTCGAAGTACACTTTTTGATGGCGGTGAATCCTAAATATCCTCTTGCGTCGGGTTTTTGTCGAAAATACTCTCGCTCCAAATCTCTCACAATGCGCAAAAATAAACGCTTAGACATCCGAAAACGACGTTGAAACATAGCGTCGTTAAATGTAGGTGTGTCGTTGAGGTAGTCCTTCATCAAACGATTGTTCGCTTCAGTACGATCCCGATGGATATACGATCGCCTAAGTGGCAACGAAGAGCTTGTAGAGCCAGACACTATCGTATTGGCAACGGTCCGCATTGCGTTTATGGCCTCTTTTGTCTCCTCCAACACTCGTTGTTGCACTTGACAAATTCTTTGACTCTCCTTTTACTTACTTGATCCCAAATTTGGGAAGGGTTCGGGCTATATGGGGAATCCATTTTGAGATAGAATGAAATGAAAATGTGAAGAAGTTTGAAATGGTGAAAATTGTTGAATTAGTTTGGTATTTATATTTGAGTTTGTGTATTGTGTATGATATGGTGAAAAATTGGTTGAATTGGTTTGGTATTTATATTAAGTTTTTATTAATTTTTTTTTATAAAAATGTGACCGCTCCGTCAAAAGAAATTATTATTATTATTTTCCTAAACAACCATGGCGACAAATAGGATGCGCCCCCTATCGCCCCACATTTCAACGGGAGGGGGGGGGGGTTGAGGAGGGCGGTTTCTCACCCACAAATCGTCCCATAAGGTTGCCCACTACGGGTGGCATAAGGGGACACGAATCTTGGTCCAAGAGAAGATCGGTCCGCTTACAAAGGCAAAAACAAGAGGGAGATGGTCTTCTTGATTGTTATTGGAGATGATGAAATTGGCTCGTAACTTACTACCCTTGTTCATGAACAGAAACAGAGACCTCATCTCTCGTTTACATTCTTATTCTTCTTTACCCGTATTTCCTAATAATCATTCTTCTCTTAAAACATCCCCATCTTTCGATTTCTCTTTTGCCCACTAATCCACCACCACCAATGCCGTAGCTGAAGACAAACAACTAACTCACTGTAATCATCCATCTTTCTTATTTTAGATTTTCTTTTTTTTATAAATGCCCACCAGGTGTTCGACGAAATGTCCCTTTAGCTCATTTAATGACAAACATTCTTGCAGGTGAAACAAATGATGAGGTGGAACCCATTCCCGATGACTTATGGGAAGAAGAAGATGATGAATCTGACCCTCAGGTTAACTCTCTCTCTCTCCTTTGCACACACACACACTCCTATTGTACAACACTTGCTGATTTTGCTTTAAAATTATTTACAGATTGGAGATGGTGGAGATGGAGGTGGTGTTGTTTTACAAAACTGCCCTTGGGGCGAGAGAGCTCTATCCATAGCTCAACAAGTGCTGCAACACTTTGGTGATGACATTGAAATCTTTGCTTTTAAAACGTCTCCTCGAGGATACATTTACGTCAGACTAGATCGACTCTGTAACGAGTAACAATTTCTATCTGATCTCGTCTTTATCATATTCTTTTCTTGCCTGACATCTTGTTTATTGGCATGATTTCATGAAAATGCTGTTGTTTTCTTGATATAATGTTTTTGTTTTAGATATGGGTGCCCGAGCATGGAGGATATACAAAGTTACAATCATGAATACAAGAAGAAACTAGATGAAGCTGGAGATGTTGGTGATGTCCCTAGTGATTTGGCTCTTGAGGTAACCCTTAAAGTTATTTTGTAATGTTTAGTGATATAACGTCCATAATTTAGGGGTGTCAATCTGGTCTAGTTGGTGGATTGAGTTAATAGACCTGAATACAACCCATATATCTATCCGTGTTAAAAATATTAGTCATTACCCTAACATACTTAAAATCGTGTAACTTGAATACGGCCCCTTTAACCCATTATCTAGACGAGTCAAACAGGTTGGTTGCATAGTTGTTAATAGCGAATAGCAGAAGATAGCGACAAGCTACCTAGACGCTACGTAGCGATATCGCTAACTATTTTATGTTTATAAAAATATTTTTTTGTATTTTATTCTTATGTTTGACAAAACGGTGTTTTTATAAGTATATTAACAAAAAAAATCCTGAAATCCAGCTAAGATATAGGGTTTAGCCTCGCTATTTTGATTAAAATAGAGAAAAAATTTCAATAAACCTGAAAGATCGCTATTCTTCACGCTATTAAGCGCTAAATATGAGATAGCGATGAAATCCTAGCTACGCTACATAGCGCGCTATATCGAGCGCTATCATCGCTATTGACAACTATGGATTTGGTTGATGGGTTTTAAATGGCTTGTAACGAGGTTAAACGGGTTGATTGGCTGTAAAGAGGTTAAACGGGTTGGCGGGCTGTAAAGAGGTTAAACAGGTTAACAGACTGTAATGATTAACCTTATAAAAAACGGGCTGACTGAGTGTCTGGTTGAAAAAATGGGTGAAACGGGTTGGCAGGTTGGCCTTATAAAAATTATTGATTGAATTTTAAAAGGGTTAACGTGTCTGCCTGTTTACTTAAGCGGGTTGACGACTTAATGGGTTGTAATGAGATTGAATGAGTTGATTTTTAAAGATTGGGTCAAACGAATTGGTGGGTTGGCTTTATATAAGGTATTTTTGTTGTAATTTTAAACGGGTATATGGTCGGCCTGTTTAATTAAACGGGTTGTACTGGCATTAAACGGCTTAGTGGTTGTAAAAAATGGGTCAAACGGGTTGGCAGGTTGACTTTATAAAAGATTTTTTTTATTGTAGTTATAAACAGGTTAACGGGTCGGCCTGTTTAATTAAATGGGTTGATGAGTCATATGAGATTTAATGGGTTGAGTGGCTGTAAAAGATGGGTCAAAAGGGTTGGCAGGTTGACCTTATAGAGATATATTTAATTATTTATTGTAATAATAAATGTGTTAACGGACGCCGGGCTGAATATTTAATCAAACAGGTGACGGATAATGAGGTTAAACGGGTTGACTGGTTGTAAAAAAATAAACGGGTTGACTGGCTGTAAAAGATGGGTATAAAGGGTTGGCAGGTTGACCTGATACAGATATAATTAATTTGTTATTGTAATAATAAATGTGTTAATGGGCGCCGGGCTGAATATTTAATCAAACAGGTGACGGGTCATGAGGTTAAATGGGTTGACTGGTTGTAATAAATAAGCGGGTTGACCTATAAAAGATATTTTAATTTTTAATTGCAATTTTAAACTGGTTAATGTATCGGCCTATTTAATTATATGCGTTAAAACATATCAACTAAAAGACAATATGTTTATTAGATTAGTTAAAAATGACAACCCAAAATCTGATTATTTTCTTACTAAATAATTCTTGAAACATGAAAAAAACCTTGGATGTTTTTTTAAGGTATCATCTCCAGGAGCAGATCGGCTACTAAGAATACCAAATGATTTACAACGTTTTGAAAACATGGCTATGCGAGTAAAGTACATAGAACATGATGATTCTAAATCCCCTGCAAAGGAAGGAGTATTCTTTTTGGAATCTATTGAAATGGAATCTGGAAGTTGTGTATGGAAGTTGGCTGATGTAAAAGAAAACCGGGACCCGGCATCGAAAGGAAGACCAATGAGCCGCAAACAAAAGGATTGGAGACTTAAACTGCCATATGAAAAGCTTGAGCAGGTGACTTTGTATCTTGACTATCACTAATATGTAGTCTTAAGAGTTTCATATTTTTGTGGGATTTTTAGAAGCTGAACTTTGTAGAATTGACGGGCTGATGCCTTAGTTGGTCTTGGTTAAAGCGGTTGTAATTTGCTTTGGTTGACCTGATGCAATCTTTTTGGTTTAAAAGAAAATTGAAGGAATTCGTATTAGAAGTGAAAGGACCCATTGCATTCGATTGTGTAGTCTATTTTGGGTTATAGCTTACTCATGTCGATTATGAATTTACGATTCTAAACATGTACATTTGGGCTAACCTTTCGCTCTTAGTCAAATGGGTAAACTTGAAATATAATTTAGGAGTGAAACGAACTGGTTAACATCAACTTGGGTATTTACAATAAACATAATCTTTTAGTATATTTAAAACGTTTAACCAATTATGAAACTTATGGAAAGACAAACTAGGGTACGCATGTAGTTCTTAAGCTACTCCTTTTACTGATTACTGTTTGTGGTTGTTCGTTTCTGGTCAATCCAAACGAATCAAGTTTCTTTTTAGAACGTGGATTACTCTCATATATGGCCAGACACATTGCAACAGTGATGCACAATTTCCTGACGCACTGAAAAACTTTAACGGGCCCACATTGCATCCTTCAGAAGTTCGTGTGTTTCGTGGTCTATTAGTCTATTGGTTCGCCTTCATGATGGCACACACGCGGGCAGAGTTGAGCCAAACAACAAATTAGTGAATAAGTTTCGTGGTCTGTTAGTCTATTGGTTCACCTTCATGATGGCACACAAGCAAGGCAAAGTTGATCCAAAACAACAAATTAGTGAATAACATGCGTATGTTAATCTAATATCTTCTCCAAGTTGATCTCAAATGGTGGATTTCTAATCTTAATTTACTCCAAGGCAAAGATCATTTGTTCACTAGTACTTGAGAACTTTTGACAAACAATCATGCTTAATCACAAACATATTTCATGCAATGTTGGGGTAATTAATGATCAGTTTGTGTAAAAGAATTCCCATTTTCTTAATTTTGTTGCTCCTCAGTTCATTTGCAAACCGAATGGGATGCTCAGCTACAGATGTGGATACCAAATTTAGCCACATGGTTTGTGATTATTCTGGTTATGTACCAGTTGTTTGATAAAACGAGCGAGCGAAAAAGTGGAAGTTTGAACTCAAACCCATGCAATGATTGATTATAAACAAACATAATATTTAAACATTTACACCTTTCCAGCTCTGAATGATCTTATATCTAACTAGTTGTGTTCGGCTACAACTGCTTTCTGCACTTAACCCTTGAAGGCCAGATGCCCATCGCAAATTGCACTTTATCTAGTTGCATTTATTAGCAGGTATTGTTGGCCCCAGTGGGTTTACGTAACTAGTAATGGGTTCTCACGTTTTATAGGAAAAAAGTTCTGTGTAAACTAACAAGTC